>NC_066580.1:329130911-329430911 GCF_024323335.1 Lathyrus oleraceus
AGGGCCTTGTATTGTCTTTAGGTTATTTGCCTGACCAAGAACTAACCTATCTTGGACACAAAACAACTCACTTGATCATGGATCAAGTTGAGTTTGGTTTGGATCAAAGAAGGTTAAACCTCTCATTTGTCAAGACCAACCATAAGAACTTAACTCATTGGTCATTGATGGAAAGAATGGGATAAAGATGAAAGGGAATGGAAAAGAAGACAAGTACCAAATTCAATTGATCAAATGTGAACCAAATCAACATAAATCAATGCCAAACAGAAAAGAAATGAAGATTACAAGTCAACAATATTTTTTGGTATTTTTTGAATTAAAATAAAGGAAAATAAAAAATAATCAAATAAGGTCAAACCTCAAATTCAATTCAAATCAACTTCATCAAGTCCAATTAAATTCTCAGTGGTCTAACATGGTCAAACAAGCTTTGACCAATTTTCTCAACAATTTTTGAAATCTTAAAGTTATTAAAAACAATTAAAAACAATAAAAAATAACACAAAATGGATTAAAATCTCAAATAAATCTCAAATCAAATAATAAATTGATGAGACTATCTTTCATTGATTTATCATGATCCATAAATGCTAGGAAAATATTTTTGGATTTTTCAAAAGTCAGAATGTATTTTAAAATGAATTAACACTATTAAAAACCAAATAATTCACAAAAAATATTAAATGAAGTAACAAAAATATTTAAAAATCAAAATTTTTCTGACTTCAAATAAATTTTTCTGACTTCAAATAAATTTTTGGATTAAATGAAGTAACAAAAATATTAAATGAAGTCTCATATTTTTCTGACTTCAAATAACTTTTTTATAAATTTTTAAAAGTCTAATGAATTAATTAACTGAAAATAAAAGAAAATGAATTAAATGGAAAAAACCACAGCCGCGTGATGCACCTCTTTAATTGATGTGGCAAGGCTGAATGGCTCAGATGTGAGGGCGCATCGTGTGTTCGAGTCAAATGTGTGGCTTAATGAATTAAATGAAGTACACATAATGGATGCACTTGATTAAAACGTGAGAACCAAATCCAAAGGTTGTGAATGTGTACATGTGGTGATGGTGGTGGAAAGCACCATCTTCTCCGGTGGAACAACAACCTCCGGCCTCCAGTTGCAGAGAAAAAAAAACTTAACAAAAATGGAAAGGAAGGACATGAAATTGTAGCTTGTGTGATGGAGATCACCACTGTATCCATGGATCTTCCTCAATCTTCCTATATTGAGAGAAATGTGAAGTAGAAGATCATGGTGTACCAATTGTAAGCGCACGAAATGGAAAATTGAAACCACCATTGGCTTGCCTCGAGTGTGAGGACTTCAGAAAACCACACAAACAAGAGAATACTACATTGAATTGCAAGTTCTAGATCCAAAAAGTTTGAAGGTATACCTCTGAATTGAAGCTCTTCAAGCCACAAAACCTTCAAGATCTTGGCTCCTCTTTGCTCTAGGGATGCAGTGGAGATGAAAGGTTAAGGAATTAAGCTTTGAAGA
The DNA here is from genome assembly GCF_024323335.1 of Lathyrus oleraceus. Lineage (NCBI taxonomy): Eukaryota > Viridiplantae > Streptophyta > Magnoliopsida > Fabales > Fabaceae > Lathyrus > Lathyrus oleraceus. Next base: position 329,132,427 of record NC_066580.1, read on the forward strand.
TCAACTAATGATGTCGAATTTCAAGCTCGAAAGTGAGAAAAATTCTGAAAAATCCTTTGGTATGGTTATGGTTTCAAGGTTGTAGCGTTTCAGATCTCCAAAAGGTTGATGAATGAATGAGAATGAGTGTTTATTTATAGTTGAAATTGGATATGCATGGGCTTGTACAGGCGCATGTGAGGCCCAATGATGGGTGCAAAACCTTGTTGAGTTCACGTGAAGAGTAATTGGACGTGCATTTTGGAGGGAACTAGCTTGCACACACAAATTTGATCATGAAAGACCAAAATGCACATAAATGACGAGATCTTCGAAACTCAACAATGGTAAGTCAAAAAAAGTAATGTTAGTAATGGTTAGAAAGCCCTTGAAATAAGGAACAAAAGTAATGTTGGGCAAAAATTCATTTGGCATTTGAAAATTAATGAAAACTGGCTTTGAAAATTTAGGTACAAAACATGTTTAAGTCACCTTCGAAAAATTTCACCAAAAGCAAGCCTATTAAAACCCCTTTGTTTTCATGATGCAAGCTTCAAATGGAAAAACCTCCAACATCAAAGTTGTAGATCATTTCAATATGCATCATTTGGATTTTCTATGACAGAGTTATGGGACTTTGAAGTTGGGAACCTTTTCAAATTCAATGACTTAGGTCCAATGTGACCTATAATGTTTTGTATTATCACATGTATTTATTTTGTGATTATGAAATTTTGTGCAAAATAATATTTGAATTATACATCTCAATATTTCCAATTCATATGGTGTCACCTAAAATTCATGAAAAATAAGGAAGTTATGTCCTTTGTAAGTTGACCCAAAATTAGGGTTTCATTCAAAATGACTTATAATGTTTTGAAATGAATGATGACCTTCCAGGTTTCAAATGGATTTTTGATGAACATGAAAGTTGTTCATATGGTTCTTAAGAACATGTTTTCTCTTGGGGTCATCTTCATTTGACAAACACATCAAATATTGTATCTCATTGGTGCTCAGCTTAGTCAGATGACTTTACTGGTCAACTTTTCAAGGCCAAACTTCCAATCTTGATATATAAATGATTGATGAATATCAAATAGGCTCATATATGCAAAAAATTATGAATGAAAGAACTTCCCTTGATTGAATTTGATCATAGGTTGAGGTTGCTTGATGGGCAAGGCACTGCCGAAACACAGTTGAAATAGGGTTTCCTTGGGAAACAATCCTCAAGCCCTTTGGGTTATCTTGATCAAATTGGAAAATTGTTGTACTTGGGAGACATATATGATGGTTAGGAACTTTTTGGACCATTGTCATGCTTTTCCTCATCTTCATCTGGCCATTTCATTGGGCTTATGAGCCTCCTAGGAGCATTGGAGCACATGATCACTTCAGTTTCAAAACAAAAAGTGTTAGTGACATATTTTTGTGCTTTTGGTTAGTAATCAAAATAAGAAAAGCAATAATATACAATACAGGCATGCTTGATGGTCTTAAAGCACTCACAGAAGTCCCACCCCTAGGGTTAAGGAGCCAAACATGTTATGATCCTTGAGGCAATGTACTGAGCAATGATATGATGCCATGAGGGATCTTAGGGTCAAAGTTAGGGTCTTACAGATGCCCCTATTTAAGGTCATTCTATCCGAAGATATGAAGGTTAAAATCTTCGTCTCGACGAGATAGAATGAGCTTATATAAAAACAAAGAGACAAATTTTGGTCCCTAAGAGACCTCATGATGCAAATCCATGCATGCAAAAATAAAATCTTCATGGTGAATAATTGCCACGAAGGAAATGAAAATCAGAAGAAACTGAAGGTCCATAGGAGTAACACACTCACTAGGGAGACAAAGACTCTCGGGGAAATAAGGTAAAAATGCGTGAGCAGGTCACGACTTGAAAAATTGCTGGGAGACACGAAGGGATTCCGCGAAAATAAATTGATGGAAAGACTCGAGCTGACGCAAAGATGCATGTATTAGGGAATATGACAATACAGAAAAACTATCCACAAAAAGATACATCGGATAAAATCCAGACTCAGACGGGGATGTCCACAAAGGACTCAGCCGATGAAGGAAAGACGAGATATTACCAGTTACTGGATAATAAACTCGAAGAGAGACATGTTGTTAAAACACCAGTTACTGGGTGAGAAAACGACACGCTCAAGGAGAAAGAATATCTAAGACCCGTATAAGGGTGAGAGATATCAATCATCCGAAACATCTGAGGAGGACCCGAAGGCACATCTCAACTCAGGAAAATCTGACTCCACATGGGACATAAAGTCATAATAGGGAGCAGAAGGAAGGAACACCAAGGATACTGGTTACCGGGCATATAGTAGGTGACAAACCAGATGGGAATTGGGAACATCCAAGACACTCATCGTCCGAAAGGAGGGCTGAACAAGCAAACTCGACTTATAGGATTGACATTCGATTCCACAAGGAAATACAAATCTTACTCAACTGGGGAAGAAAAAGACTTCGACTGAAGAGCGCGTGAGATATATTATTTATTACCCTCATAACATAAATAACATACTCGCATGGAAGATTATCCACAACTGGTTACTGGGTTAATGCAGGATAAATCAACTGAAAAGAAAGGACATCGGGATATCGATTACTGGGTATAAAACGATGACCAATCAAAAGGGGAAACAATCATTACCAAACAAGGGTAAATGAAAGATGACTTACAAGGGATAAATTGCCTGACAAAAGCAATTATCCAAGAGATATATCACCGGTTACTGGGTGATATACTCAAAAACGAAATAATATCAACACCAGTTACTGGGTAAAGATAACCAACAAATAAGGGATTACATCTACCGATTACTGGGTAGAAAACCACAGAAAGAGGGCTTACAACTATCGGTTACTGGGTAGAAGGCCACAGAATTTGCTGGGGAAAAGATGGACAATTACTGGTTACTGAGCAATTGAACAACTAAACCACAGGGAACTGCAGGGGATAACAAAACGAAAGTCAATCCAGGAACAAACTAGAAAGACACAATCAAACAAGATTCAACCCGATGAGGATATAACTCAGGGGAGTAATTCCATCCCAATACACACTTGGGGAGGAAACTGAAATAATAATCATCCATGAGGATATAACTCAGTGGGGAATAAAGAAGGAATGATAGACACTTTCTGCCTATGGGGCTGACTCTATATGGAGAGATCAAACACAAACATCTGCTTGGGGAAGAATGTTTCACCAATAGCAGGAGATAACAGGCAAAGATATATGGCAAAGAATGCAATCATGAATATCTGAATGTTATGATTATGCATGTATGTGCATGATTTGTGTATGATTAATGCTGACAAACAAACATATCTAACATAAACAAGTTTAAGAATCACGAACGGACATCCGACACAACATCTCAACAAGAAGGGCAAAGCCTACTGGAGAACTCAGTTTAAGAACAACCCGAGCAGAATGAAAATGAATCATCGGGGATATCAAATACTATACCAAAGCTACACTCGTTAAGGATACAAAGAAGATGCATTCAGGAGCAGCGAAAGAAGAAAATCCCACAAGGAACTAGAGCTCTGATGGGGATTATCTCTGGAAGAATAAAAATCACGGGAAGGCGTCGATCACAACTGGGAATAAGCAAAGTCACAGCTTCCAACTGCAAAAGACAACACCCTGCACAAGAGGAGTCTTCCAGGGGTAAACCATCCTGACATAAGGAAGATGCAGAAGATCTGCCCGGGAGATTCCATCATCTCTCTCGGGGATAGGCTGTAAAATAACGATAAGATCCGCCGTAGACGAAACTCTATTGGGGAACTTATCAAGGAATGATGTGAAACTCCATGGGGAAAAACCACTAACCAGATACACATCAGTCCAAACAATCCCTTCAGTCTGCTGGAGAGGAAACTCTGCTTAAGGGGAGAAAAAGCAATTTGCTCCACTGGGGAAGGAAGCAAACACATCTTCAACATCAGCTCTCAATGCTAGAAGAAATTTTCAGACTCAGAGGGGATACAAACGATCAAATGGGGACAGCCGTAAATGTTCTCAAAGGAACTCTGGCTGAGGAAATTGGAAATGAATCCTTTATCAACAAACGACATGCTGGGGATGAAAAGGGGGACAAACCCTTCATTAATTACTCTAGGCAACTTCCTGCTGAGGAGACAATTATCTAGCAAGATAGCTCTACAGGGAACACATGCTTATTCCGCTGGGAACTTGTACTCATACTGGGGACAGACTAACCTCCTTGTGAGTAAAATAGCATATCAACTTTTATCAATCTATAAGGGATTTTAGGTTAGTCCACACAAGGGATGACAACCACATAATTGATAAAACACAAATGCTAGTGCCTGATATAGAGGAATACACGTCTCTAAAAGATCAAGGCAAGAACTGGAACAGAAGGGATCATCCATGGATCAACCAAAACTACCAATCATGGATTGCTAAGACTCCGCGGGGGAAACAAGCATGTATGCATAAACAAACTATCCAAGAATGCGTTGGATGAATATCCACAAATTCTTCTAGGAGAAAGCAATCCAACAAGATAGATCAAATGCACTGCCATCAAAGAGAACTTCTCATACCCAACCCTCTAGGAAGCTGATGACGTATCATTCTTTCTGCGCTCGATGAGGAGACAACTGAAAGCTGATGAAGAGAATATAACAAAGCCAGAATATGAACAAATGTATTACCCTTTGGTTATCATATTATCCCTGGGAAAACACTAAGGACATTCCATTTATCCTTTCAGCCATTGTGAATGTTCATTTTGTTTAAACAATTTATTCCTGAAAACTTTATTTGTTTCAAACAATGATATTTATCAATTAAAACATGCAAACATCTGTTAAATAGAAACAAATAAGAGTGCGAAGAATTGGATAAAGGCTCAAATTTATTTAATAGAATGGTAGTCCACAAATGGCGAGACTCCACGGATCTTTACAAATTTGAAATTGGTGATATACATGGAAAAAGCGCTACATTGAACATAATGACCATTTCTCCACCAACTCTTAATCCACTGTATTTGAAACATCAGTTGAAGATGACTGAGCGAGAATCTTTGACGGACAACAGTTGTAGAACAAAGTCTTTTCAGGGTGAGGTACTCAATCTAGAGGGATATATATTCATTTTTTTTCATGAATCTAACTTTTGCCTAGACCGCCCTTTCGGGTTTTCAATCCACCGAGACGCTCATTTTTGCCTAAGCCGCCCTTTTGGGTTTTGAACTTAGCGAGCTATTCTGTTTTTATTTTTAGGCGAAGTATTTCTTGACTGCATCTGAATTCACAAGACGAGTGAAATCCTCCCCATCCATAGTTGTAAGCAACAACACACCGCCTGAAAAGGCTATCTTAACAACGTATTAACCTTCATAGTTTGGAGTTCACTTGCCCTTGGAATCGGGTGCGAAAGACAAGACTTTCTTGAGCACGAGTTCACCTTCTCGGAACACACAAGGCTTGACCTTATTATCAAAGGCTTTCTTCATCCTTTGCTGATACAACTGACCATGACACATGGCAGTTAATCTCTTCTCTTCAATCAAATTCAGCTGGTCATAACGACTCTGAACCCACTCAGCCTCAGTCAACTTGGCTTCTATCAAGACTCTCATTGATGGGATCTTAACCTCTATAGGGAGCACAACCTCCATGCAATATACAAGAGAGAAAGGGGTTGCCCCTGTTGAAGTGCGGACAGATGTACGATAGCCATGTAAAACAAATGGCAACATCTCATGCCAATCTTTGTACGCAACAACCATCTTCTGGATAATCTTCTTGATATTCTTGTTAGAAGCTTCAACAACCCCATTCATCTTTGGTCTATAGGGAGAAGAATTATGATGTGCAATCTTGAACTCACTACACAACATTTTCATCATCTTATTGTTCAAGATAGATCCACTATCAGTAATGATCTTGTCTGGAACACCATATCGGCATATGAGTTGATTCTTGATAAACTTCACAACCACCTTCCTAGTCACATTTGCATACGATGTCGCTTCAACCCACTTGGTGAAGTAATCGATAGCTACGAGAATAAAACGGTGAGCATTTGACGCCTTAGGTTCAATCATGCCAATCATGTCAATTCCCCACATGGAGAAATGCCATGATAAGGAAATAAAATTCAGAAGTTTCAGGGGAATATGAATCTTATCCGCATAAATCTAACACCTATCTCATTACTTCACATACTTGCAGCATTCAGACTCCATTTTCAGCCAATAGTAGCATGCTCTCAACATCTTCTTTGCCATAGAATGTGCATTGAAATGAGTACCAATTGAACCCTCATAGACTTCAGTCATCAATAGGTCTGCTTCGTGTCTATCCACGCATCTGAGCAAAACCATGTAAAAATTCTTCTTGTAAAGCACGTCACCATTAAGGTAGAAACTGCCAGATAATCTCCTCAAAGTCTTCCTATTTTTAACAGATACCCCAGGCGGGTAAGTATGACTTTGAAGAAAACACTTGATATCATAATACCTTTGCTTATCATCTTTCACTTCATCAATTGCAAACACATGAGTTGGTCTATCCAAGCGCATCACAGTAATATTGGGAATTTCATTCCAATACTTGACATCAATCATTGAAGCAAGCGTAGCGAGAGCATCCGCCATCCGATTCTCGTCTCGAGGAATATGATGGAAGTCAACCGTAGTAAAGAAAGTTGAGATCCTCCTCGCATAATCTCTGTATGGGATGAGGCCAGGCTGATTCGTCTCCCATTCACCCTTAATCTGATTAACAACAAGGGCCGAATCACCATACACATCAAGATGTTTTATCCTAAGATCAATACATTCTTCCAAACCCATAATACAAACCTCATACTCCGCCATATTTTTTGTGCATTTGAAAGTTAGCCTTGCTGTAAAAGGAAAATGTGTGCCTTGAGGAGTAATAATCACTGCCCTAATTCCATTTCCATACTGATTGACAGCACCATCAAACACCATACCACATCGGGAACCAGGCTCTCACCCTTCATCGATCGTAGGCTCATCACAATATTTCATCTTTAAATACAGAATCTCATCATCAGGGAAGTCATATTGCACGGACTGATAATCTTCAACTGGTTGATGCGCAAAATGGTCAGCTAAGATACTACCTTTAATAGCTTTTTGAGCTCGATACTCACTATCATACTCAGATAACAACATCTGCCAACGGGCAATCCTCCCAGTTAAAGCAGGCTTCTCAAAGATATACTTGATCGGATCCATTTTGGATATCAACCATGTTATATGATTCATCATATACTGGCATAAACGCTTAGCAGCCCAAGCCAAAGCACAACATGTCTTCTCAAGCATTGAGTACTGAGACTCACAGCCAGTGAACTTCTTACTCAATTAGTATATGGCATATTCTTTCTTTCCTGATTCATCTTGTTGACAAAGGACACAACCCAAGGAATCATCAAGCATAGTCAAGTACATAATCAATGGTTTCCCTTCAACAGGAAGAGACAGAATCGGAGGCTCAGACAGATACTCTTTGATACTGTCAAAGGCCTTTTGGCAATCCTCGATCCAATCATGACGTTGATCTTTCCGGAGGAGCTTGAATATAGGCGCACATGTGGCAGTCATGTGGGATATAAATCTCGAAATGTAATTCAAGCGGCCAAGAAAACCTCGAACTTTCTTCATAGTTTTAGGCGCAGGCATCTCTTGTATTGCTTTGACCTTGGCAGAATCAACTTCAATACCTCTCTCGCTGACAATAAAGCCCAATAACTTGTTGGAATGGACTCCAAATGTACACTTGTTCGGATTCAAGCGGAGTTTGTTCTTCCTCAAATGTTGGAAAAGCTTCAATAAGTGTTCAACATGTTCAACTTCCGTTTTCGACATTGTTCTCATATCGTCAACATACACCTCGATCTCCTTGTGCATCATAACATGAAACAAGGGAGTTATAGCACGTTGATACATGGCTCCGGCGTTCTTCAAACCGAAGGACATCACTCGATAACAAAATGTTCCCCAAGGTGTGATGAATGTTGTCTTCTCCATATCCTCAGGTGCCATTTTAATCTGACTATAACCGGAAAATTAGTCCATAAATGAAAATACATTGAATTTAGTTGTATTATCTACCAACATATCAATGTGTGATAGAGGAAAATCATCTTTCGGACTAGCTTTATTCAAGTCATGATAATCCACACACATTCGGACTTTTCCATCTTTCTTAGGCACATGCACAATATTGGCCACCCATCGAGGATATGTAGAAGTCACCAGAAACCCCGCATCAATTTGCTTTTGAACTTCTTGTTTAATCTTTATTGCCATATAAGGATGAGTTCTTCTGAGCTTCTGCTTCACAGGCACACACTTTGGCTTCAACGACAAGAAATGTTGCACGATATCAGTATGTAGACAAGGCATGTCAACACAAGACCAGGAGAAGACGTTGACATATTCTCGTAGCAACTCAATCAACCCCTTCTTAATAGACTCTTCAAGGAGTGCCCCAATCTTCACTTCACGAATGCAGTCTTCAGACCCTAAGTTGACTGTTTCCAAATTCTCAAGATGTGGCTGAATGATCTTCTCCTCGTGCTCGAGCAGACGGGTAATCTCATCAGGAATCTCTTCAACATCATCTTCTTTTGCCTCAAATACAGGGAACTCAAAGTTGGGAGATGGTGTTGGATCATTATGTTCAATGGGTCTGATTAACATGCATAATGATTTTAAGTATAAAAGAGATTTCAGAATTCAAACAAGGCAAATGATTATGCAGATGGAAAGATTGATTTTATTCTCTCTTTTTTAGGGTGTTATGGTGATCACCAATTTCATGCAAAAAGCAAAAAGCAAAAATAATTTGAGAAAAACAAACATTCAACATGCAATTATTGAATGAATATCATTGTATTAATAAAATTAATGCCAACAATGTCTTCACTTCTCCTTTTGGCATGGGAGAAGGGTTTTTTAATAAAATGAACACATTACGTTGACTTATGGATAACTGTTGGAATATCAACATCGATCTAATTATTGCAGATTCCTCCGGGTATGACAAAGTTGCAAAGGTCTTCCTCTTCATCATCCTCCACGATGGCAGCAGCTTTCTGATCTTCAACGGTGTGGATGAAACCCCCACTCTGGAACAACCCAAGATCTTTGGAAACACCAGAAAAGTACCATATGCCAGCTCGGGATTTATTATCTTCCAACTTGATCATTTTCCCCAAACCAGTAGTTGCACCATGCTCAATGGCCAACTTCACATCATTGTAGGAGACAAATGAAGAAAGTCCTTTCCTAGAAGGCTCATCAATAGACAAGGCTTGGAACAGCGTCCCAACCTCATCCTCAGCATCAATATAGGAGAAGCAAGATAAATGGCTGACCAAGAGAGCCTTGTCTCCCCCTACCACCACCAGCCTCTTGTTTTTCATGAACTTCAACTTTTGGTGCAGGGTGGATGTCACGGCGCCTGCCTCGTGAATCCATGGTCTACCGAGCAAACATCTATATGATGGATGAGTATCCATGACCTGGAAAGTGATCTGGAAATCACTAGGTCCAATTTTGATTGGGAGTTCTAATTCGCCAATCACAGTTTTACGCGATCCATCAAACACCTTCACTATCACTCCACTCTACCTCATGGGAGGCCCCTGATATGAAAGTTTAGCAAGAGTGGACTTTGGTAATACATTGAGTGATGGTCCCGTGTCCACCAACACATTGGACAGGGCACCATCTTTACAATTCATGGATATATGTAAAGTCAAATTGTGGTCTTTTCCCTCCTCGGGAAGATCAGCATCACAGAAGCTCAAATTGTTGCAGGCCGTTATATTTGCAACAATGCTATCAAACTGCTCAATTGTGACATCGTGATCAACATATGCCACGTCCAACACCCTCTACAATGCTTCGCGGTGGGGCTCTGAATTCATCAACAAAGATAAGACAAATATCTTTGATGGAGTTTGTAGCAACTGATCCACAACATTATATTCACTCTTCTTGATGAGCCTCAACATCTCATCACCATCCTCTTTCAAAATGCCAGACTGGCCAACCTGGATAAGAGCATTATTGGTTTTAACAACAACAGGGTCAACACCTTTCACAACAGGAATAGAATTATTTGAAGAAGAAGTCCCCACGGGACTGGCACGATTAACAACAGTTCTCTTCACAACGTCTTCATGGGATTTCGGCTGAGCCGAGAAAACACGACCACTATGGGTCACTCCACTGACGTCATAAATGCTCACAACAGAGGTTAAGGGCAACGACACCTCCTTTTCATCTTCTAGCATAATTGCATTATAACGGTAAGGGGCCGCTTTGTCTAATACATAAGGGATAGGACCCACTGGCTTAATCACAAGAGCTGGCGATACTTTCTTCTTGCAACCATCATACTTGATAACAACAGGCTCAGAATTTTAAACACAGGAGTGATAACATCGACTTCATCCTCATTACGATTCTGAAATATCTAAATCATCCCTTGATCTAGCATCTCTTGGATGTCCTTTCTCACTTGACGACATCCTCTTTCATTGATAGTGCACACCTGGAACCTATCATGATCATGCTCATCATGGATTTGTTCATACAAAAACTTATGCATATCTATTAAGGACTACCTTATGTCATTCTCCTAAAGGACTTTGTATTTGCCAAGGCATCTTTGAACCATATTAACAACTGCTTTTTCCATGCTCGGCCAATGGGTTCTTCTTCACATCAGGGCCTACGTCCTCAAAGAACAGTATGCCGCTTCTCACAAGGTTTTACACCTTGGTCTTCAAAGGAAAACAATTCTCCACATCATGTCCGGGAGCACCAGAATGATACACACAGTGAAGTTCGGGCTTATACCACCACTAAGGATTGGCTGGTATAGCAGGAGGATCACACGGAGTTATCAGCTTCCTATCGATTAAGGAAGGATAAAGTTCAGCATATGTCATAGGAATCGGGTCAAAAGTCAGCCTCTTCCTCTCATAGTTGCTGGTGCTGGCGTTGTTATTGTTGCGAGGCTGGTAAGTCTGTTGTTGTTGATGATGTTGTTGTTGTTGTTGTTGTTGTTGAACTTCTCTGAAAGTAGGTGCTATATAAGCCACCTGGTGTTGGTTGACAGTTGGACGGACTTCTCTCCTCTTCACAGAGGGCCTTCTTTTGAAATGGGAAGACACATCATGAGTCTCCCCTTCCTTTTTCCTAGCAAATACTCCATACTTCTTTGCTGAGGAACCATCATCACGAGACAAGTGTCCTTCACGGACCCCCTCTTCTAGCCTCATCCCCATATTCACCATTTCGATGAAGTTTGAGGGAGCACTAGCAATCATGCGCTTGTAGTAGAAAGATCTCAAAGTCATCTGGAAGATCTTTGTCATCTCCTTCTCCTCCAAGGGTGACACTATCTGAACTGCCAGTTCTCGCCACCTCTGGGCGTATTCCTTGAAGGTCTCCTTATCCTTTTGGGACATTACCCTCAACTGGTCCCTGTCTGGAGCCATGTTCACATTATATTTATACTGCTTTACAAAGGCCTCACCTAGATCATTGAAAGTGCGGATGCTTGCACTCTCCAGCCCCATACACCACCGCAACGCATCACCTGTCAGGCTGTCGTGAAAGAAGTGAATCAGCAGTTGATCGTTGTCGGTTTGTGTCGACATCTTCTGAGCATACATCACAAGATGGCTGAGTGGACATGTATTTCTCTTGTACTTCTCAAAGTCAGGCACTTTGAATTTAACTGAGATTTTAACGTTGGGCACCAAACACAACTGAGCAGCTCAAGGAATTGATCTTTCATTTCACCCATTTTCTCATATATGTCCGGGCCCTCATATGGCTCGGAATGATAAATTATGTCTTCTACTCGCGGGAGAGTGTGCACGATGGGAGGTGGATAGACAGGACCGCGCTAGATGCTGGCATAGAAGCAAGAGTGGGGGCAAAACCCTCTAGAACAAAATTAGATGGTATTCCCCAAGGGAATCCAGTTGGCATAGTAGGAGCGAAATGGGTTGTAGCAGCAGGCACCGTTGAAGTAGCTACCTCGGAGATGACCGTCCTCGCGGGAGGAGTTGCAGGAGTTGGTGAAGCTTGACTTTGCACGGCCAGAATTGACTCAATCATGGCAGTCAGTCTAGCAATCTCTTCCTTCAAGTCCTTGTTCTCTTGCTCGAGATGTTCCATGATCTTCGGATGATTTACTCTGGTGTTATACCGGTGCGTCAGCTTGTCTTCAAAATAAATGAAGAGCAAAGAGTTAGACCACTGATCAAGAGCTCAGAACAAAACCTGCTTATGCATGTGATGCATGCAATGCTTGTGCACATGATTTGTTTTTAATCAGAGGAACTTTTTAGAGATCTATTTGCAAATATTTGAAAATATTGAACCTTTAAGACATATATGGAATATTCATAGCAATAATATTTGGAAACTTTTTACACCAAAGAAGTAGTACAGTTTTGGTAACCAAATAAAATACAAGAGGAAAGGAGAATAAACATCCTATGGAGCCATAGAAGCAATCATCCAAAGCCTTCGAGATCGGAAGATAAGTAGCACGAAGCCTCTTCCCCTCTCTCTCATAAGCTACTTCCATGTCGGCCTTCTCCTTGGCAAGCTGATCATACTTCCTCTTCCAAAACCTGGACGAGTGAGGAAGAAGAGAAGTAACCACATCATCAGGCTCATCAATGACCTGATGCTCTAGAAACTCTATCGTTGCATCCTTATCCTTGAGCTGCTGAAGAAGCTCCTCACGCTCACGAACCCATACACGCGACCGATATTCGTCTCTCAACTCTTCTACTCCTTGATTAGGGAGGGTTGAAGGCCCAACCATAATCACAGGGATAGGTCTAGGATATTCGTATGACATGCGGTACTCAAGAGCTCTCTTCCTTACCCAAGAGGTTTAAGGTTCCAAAGCAACACAATTCTTCGGACCAAGCTCATTCCTCCCTTTCCTATGCACCTTGCGCTAGGCGTGGACCACCATAGACATCCCTTGTTCTCCTTGAAGGCAGGCGTCTTAGACAAGTGTGAAATAAACCACTTATACAACAGAGGCAGACATCACACAATGGAACCGCCACCCTTTGCATTCCTCATATGCAAAGAGAAATAAGTGTCACCCAACAGAGTCGGAACAGGATTAAGAGAAGAGAAAATCCTAATAGCATTCACATCCACGAAGTTATCGACGTTGAGAAATAACACGAGCCCATATATGAGGAGTACAAATATGGCTTAAAAAGCTTCCTTACTCATGGCCTTCCCAAACAAAGTAGCTTTGGCAATCAGAAAATCAGACAGGAGACCTTGAATTCCACTCTTGGTAGTCATACTGGCAACAATGTCAAATACCTTCATATGAAGCATGTCAACAATCTCTTGAGAAGACAGAATATTCTCTAAACCACTGAACGGAAATCGATCAAGAATAGGTATACCCACATGATAAGCATACTCCTCTAATGTAGGCAAAAGCTGGAAATCCGGAAAAGTGAAGCACCGATACAGAGGATCATAGAACTGCACCAATACACTCATCAGACCCTCATCCACTTTGGTAGAAAGAATAGACAGAAGCTTCCCATGGTGAGCTTTGAAATCCAAGGGCTCTAATACATAAGATGTCAGACGCCTTAACTCTTTCAAATCGGGTTGTCCGAAACTGTACTTCTTGGTATTCCTTCTTTCCTTATCCATGTCTGAAAATTTACAAATAGACCTCTTAAGTTCCTTGAAAAATCTATATTGTTGATGACATGAATGCGAATGGATGCATGAATGCATGGATGCAACAAACACACTCACGGATCAAGCAAGTCACACCATACAAAGGTCACGGGATGGCTCAAGTCATCGTCAATATCAATCATCCATTTTGGTGGATTATGGTCTACACCTTATCAACACCCAAGTTCCATTGATACTGAGGATATATAAGAACAGATCAACCGCGAATCAAGGGTTTGTTATAAGTCACGAGCATGGAGTCTCGGTAAAGAATCACCCAATGGGATTGTACTATGGTTAAACCTGACACTCATGTTGTAAAAAAGGTCCCCATAGTCATCATCTCATCTTTCGGATATTATCGGATAAAATGACAACTCATCCTCCAAAAATATTCTCAAGAGGGACTCTTATGAGTGTAGTATCGCGTAACAATCGTATCAAATCTTACACTTGAACGATCTTCGCACTACATCCTAAAATAGGCCGAGATGGGCTAGGTATCTAAGGTCCTTGGATTCTAAGGTTTATATTGGAAAGAGTAATTCCTAACCACGACTACCCGTGTGACATTATTAATCCCAATAAGACTTCCACCAAGTGAATGGACTTGTAAGTTAACTTGTTAAGGAATAACTCCACACAAGTCAACAAGACTATGCCATTCTCCTATCATAAGTGCACTCGAGTTCGGGTATAGAACTCATCTCACAAGGAACCACCAAGCATACAAGCAATTAATATATCAAGCAATTCATACATTACAAACAATACAGTCATCCCAAATTTGCAAAAAAATGTGTCACAAATAAATATAAACATACAACACACATAAGCAAAAAGTAGGCTAAACCCACTAGAGATGTTGATCCCCAGCAGATTCACCACTTTTCTATAGCGGGGTTTTCCTTACCTTTAGGTTTATTGACTAAACCAAAAGTAAACGTACAATTTGAGTCGCCACCGCACTTTTATTTGTCCAAAGGAAAGGCTAAAAAGCTAACAAAAGCCAAGGTAAGAAGTTTTTCAAATCAAAAACTAATAAAAATGTCAGAGATTTGGGTAAGGGGTTGGTTATGAAATGTGAAGGTTTTACTCACCCAAAACATCCTTAGTACTCTAAGAGAACCCTTTTTGCAAATATGTGTTATAGGTTGGTATTTGTGAAAATATGTGTATAAAAGATTGGAGGGATAATAAGAAAATAGATTATATTTACAAGTTTTGTTGTTTGAATGGATGAACCCATTGCCTACGTACCATCACAAAGGAGGAACAAAACCTCGTAGTTCCGGGTAAAAATCTCAAAGATTGGTGAATTGATTTGACCAAAATCCTTAAGGTCTTTTGTTATCAAAGGGAGAAAACTCAACCTAAACCAACAATCCACCATGTGAGGAAGGCTTCAACATGCTAGTGAGGGGTTAACCCTATAATAAGCATGGAAGACTTATAATCCAATCACTAAAGATGAGGTGAGATTTACATCAACCACTATGATAACTCAAACCTAATGACTAATGTTTTTGAAAAGGCTTTTATAAGGTGGTCATTGGAACCACAAAAACAAATTGAAGTTAGTTATCTTTACAAGTTAGGTTTATTTACAAAAATAAGGTCAAAGTTGGATTAAGATTTATTCACGATGAGTATCGATGAAAATGGTTTTGAAAAGTCAAAGGCTTAAGGCCTAGGTTTCTAATTTAAAACAAAGTAAAAGTTTGAAGAAAAGATTTTGGCTTGGTTAGAGTGGAGAGAAGAAGTGAAGGGCTAGTCCTAAAACATACAAAGATAAGAGGGGATAGATAAACCCTTGGAGTTCCTTTTCTTGAAGTCATAGAGATGACTCAAGATGCTCCTTTCCTTTGGACATAACACACACATAAGCAATCACACAATTTGAACTCAAGCTCCTAGGATCTCCATTTGACTTGTCTCTTAACTTGGCTACTCATGACAATGGTCCTCTTTTCACAATCTCAAGGTAGGATCCCTATCACACAAGAGCAAACATCAAAAAGTTCACAACACAAATAAGGGGAATGGACAAAGAATAAGTTTGGATGAGAAGTCCTTTGAGATCAACTTTGGATTTTAGCATTATAAATGCATGAGGCCTAGTTGCTCTTCAACAATTTAGCATTCTAAATGCATGAGGCCTAGTTGCTCTTGAACTCCTTTAAGCATAGGTAGATCCTAATTCTAAGTCCTTTCTCCTTTTGCATTAGGTTCAAACAAAGTTAACACAAAACAAACATAAGATAACAATATATTTATATACAATAATGGGCTCAAATGAGCAAAAGAAAAATGACGTAAACATGAAATATATGCTCAAGTGAGCAAAATGAAAAGCAATATGGATAAACGAGCAAGAAATAAATGGTATTAAAAGTAAAGGGCAAGAAATTAAATGCTCAAATTAGAGTTAGTATTTAGTGGAGGTTATGTTAGCTTGTCATATGACAATGTAGCGCTATGTTAAGCAATCGTAAATGGACTAATGTAGTAGTCACACCTATCTGAGGTCGGTCAATAAAAATATAGGAAAAGAACACAAGTTAGAGATCATGACTAGCAAACCAAGCTCCACAAACTTTCCATGCCAAAACAAAAGGGGAAGGGCCTTGTATTGTCTTTAGGTTATTTGCTTGACCAAGAACCAACCTATCTTGGACACAAAACAACTCACTTGATCATGGATCAAGTTGAGTTTGGTTTGGATCAAAGAAGGTTAAACCTTTCATTTGTCAAGACCAACCATAAGAACTTAACTCATTGGCCATTGATGGAAAGAATGAGATAAAAATGAAAGGGAATGGAAAAGAAGACAAGTACCAAACTCAATTAATCAAATATGAATCAAATCAACATCAATCAATGCCAAACACAAAAGAAATGAAGATTACAAGTCAACAAGTCAACAAAATTTTTTGGTATCTTTTGAATTAAAATAAAGGCAAATAAAAAATAATCAAATAAGGTCAATCCTCAAATTCAATTCAAATCAACTTCAACAAGTCCAATCAAATTCTCATAGGTCTAACATGGTCAAACAAGCTTTGACCATTTTTCTCAACAATTTTTGAAATCAAAAAGTAATTAAAAACAATTAAAAACAATCAAAAATAACACAAAATGGATTAAAATCTCAAATAAATATCAAATCAAATAATAAATTGATGAGACTATTTTCCGTTGATTTATCATGATCCATAAATGCTAGGAAAGTATTTTTGAATTTTTCAGAAGTCAGAAAGTATTTTAAAATGAATTAAAACTATTAAAAACCAAATAATTCACAAAAAATATTAAATAAAGTCACAAAAATATTTAAAAATAAAAATATAAAACTAGATTTTTCAAGAAATTTTTCGGAATTGGTCTCATATTTTTCTGACTTCAAATAAATTTTTTTATGAATTTTTAAAAATCAAATGAATTAACTGAAAATAAAATAAAATGAATTAAATGGGAAAAACCACAGCCGCGTGATGCACCTCATTAATTGACATGGCAAGGCTGAATGGCTCAGATGTGAGGGTGCAGCGTGTGTTCGAGTCAAATGCGTGGCATAATGAATTAAATGAAGTACACATAATGGATGCAAACGATTAAAACGTGAGAACCAAATCCAAAGGCTGTGAATGTGTACACATGGTGATGGTGGTGGAAACCACCATCTTCTCCGGTGGAACAACAACCTCCGGCCACCAGTTGCAGAGAAAAAAACTTAACAAAAATGGAAACTAAGGACATGAAATTGTAGCTCGTGTGATGGAGATCACCACTATATCCATGGATCTTCCTCGATCTTCCTATATTGAGAGAAATCTGAAGTGGAAGATCATGGTGTACCAACTGTAACCGCACGAAATGAAAAATTGAAACTACCATAGGTTTGCCTCAAGTGTGAGGACTTCAGAAAACCACATAAACAAGAGAATACTACATTGAATTGCAAGTTCTAGATCCAAAAAGTTTGAAGTTATACCTCTGAATTGAAGCTCTTCAAGCCACGAAACCTTCGAGATCTTGTCTCCTCTTTGCTCTAGGGATGCAGTGGAGATGAAAGGTTACGGAATTATGCTTTAAAGATCAACTAACGATGTTGAATTTCAAGCTCGAAAGTGAGAAAAAATTCTGAAAAATCCCTTTAGTATGGCTATGGTTTCAATGCTGCATCGTTTCAGATCTCCAAAAGGTTGACGAATGAATGAGAAGGAGTGTGTATTTATAATTGAAATTGGATGTGCATCATGCTTCCCTCGTGTGCATGGCATTTGAAATTGGATATGCATGGGCCTGTACAGGCGCATGTGAGGCCCAATTATGGGTGCAAAACCTTGCTGAGTTCACTTGAAGAGTAATTGGACGTGCATTTTGGAGGGAAATAGCTAGCACACACAAATTTCATAATGAAAGACCAAAATGCACATAAATGAAGAGCTTTCTGAAACTCACCAATGGTAAGTCAAAAAAAGTAATGTGAGGAATGTTTGGAAAGCTGTTTAAATAAGGAACAAAAGTCATGTTGGGAAAAAATTTATTTGGCATTTGGAAATTAATGAAAACTGGCTGTGAAAATTTAGGTACAAAACATGTTTAAGTCACCTTTGAAAAATTTCACCAAAAGCAAGCCTATTCAGACCCCTCTGTTTTCATGATGCAAGCTTCAAATGGAAAAACCTCCAACATCGAAGTTGTATATCATTTCAATATGATCAATTTAGACTCAAATTTTGCATCATTTGGATTTCTTATGACAAAGCTATGGGCATTTGAAGTTGGGTACTTTTTCAAATTCTATGACTTCGGTCCAATGTGACCTATAATGTTTTGTATTATCACATGTATTTATTTTATGATTATGAAATTTTGTACAACATAACATTTTAAGTAGACATCTCTAGCTTTCCAATTCATTTGGTATCACCTCAAAATCATGAAAAGTAAGGAAGTTATGCCCTTGGTAAGTTGACCCAAAATTAGGGTTTCAGTCAAAATGACCTATGATGTTTTGAAATGAATGATGACCTTCCACGTTTCAAATGGATTTTTGATGAACATGAAAGTTGGCAATATGGTTCTTGAGAACATTTTTTCTTATGGGATGATCTTCATTTGACAGGCACATCAAAAGTTGTATCTCATTGGTGCTCAACTTAGTCACATGACTTGATTGGTCAACTTTTCAAGGCTAAACTTCCAATCTTGATGAATAAATGATTGAGGATTCTCAAATAGGCTCATATATGCATAAAATGATGAATTAAAGAACTTCCATTGATTCAATTTGATCATAGGTTGAGGTTGCTTCATGGGCAAGGCACAACTAAAGCACAGTTGAATTAGGGTTTCCTTGGGAAACAATCCTCAAGCCCTTTGGTTTATCTTGATCAAATTGGCAACTTGATATACTTGGGAGACATATATGATGATTAGGAACTTTGTGGACCATTGTCATGCTTTTTCTCATCTCCATCTGGCCATTTCATCGGGCTTAGGAGCCTCCTAGGAGCATTGGAGCACATGATCACTTGAGCTTCAAAACTAAAAGAGTTAGTGACATGTTTTTGTGCTTTTGGTTAGTAATCAAAATCAGAAAAGCAATAATATACAATACAAGCATGCTTGGTGGTCTCAAACCAGTCACAGAAGTCCCACCTCTAGTGTTAAGGAGCCAAACATGCTATGGTCCTTGAGGCAATGTATTGAGCAATGATATAATGCCATTAGGGATCTTAGGGTCACAATTAGGGTCTTACAGTCATCACAACATCATAAATGAAAAAAAAGGATATGATCTTAAAGATAAAATGGTGTAGGTCACGAATATCACCTCAATTTTAACTAACTCCAAATATATAGAGAAATACATGGAGTTGAATTTTGAGGTGTATCAACTGAGTTGCTTCGATTTAACCTCAAAGCAACTCAATCTTCTTGCCTACATTGGTAGGACTTCATACAACCAAGGATCTAAGAGAATTGATCAGAATTGAAAGAGAATCGAAGAGAAGAAAAATCTGGAAAATTACCTTCAATGTTGTGTAGAACTGGATCTCTCTTGCTTCAATTCGTGTTTGATCTTGCTGATGGAGCTTGTGGAAGTGGCTTAAGAACAATGCAAAGCTTTGGATCCTGGAGTTTTTGAATCTCCAAACAGTGAGATTCAAACTTAAATTTCAGATGAAATTTCTCAGGTTTTCCTTTGAATTGAGAGGGTTTGAAAGGTTGGGGGCAAAGCTGGCACGTAAGGTCCTTTGAGTTGATGCATTTGACCTCTATATATAGCAATGAGAAATGTTATTTGCACACTTGAAAAATTCTCCAAACTTTGCAATACAATGCACATGCTTGCATGGGGGGTGCAGGATCATGAAGCAATCCAATTAGATCCATAATCAACTGAAATGAGGTCCAAATGAAGCTTGAAGGGCAATGAGAGGTTGCTTGTACATTTGGATCATAAATCTTGCCAACTGATACGTGCCTGTTTAAACCATACGCAGACCTATCAAACACAGTCCAAAATGAATGAATTAGGACTATTTGGAAAGCTTAGATCTAGAGAAACAACTATTATGTTGAACACTTTTCCATTTGGAACTTGTATCATGGTGAATTTTGAGGTGGAAGTTGGGAAATTTCAACATGGCAAAATATTTTCTAAGTGTCAAGTCACATATTCCATTATTCCACCTTGCTTATCTTTTTATGTGAGCGCCAAATGAGAAAAGTGTCTTAATAAAAGTTGTAGATATTTCAAATACCTTCAAAATCGTCACAAATTTGACATCATTTGGATTTATAATGAGTGAGGTATGCATATTTGAAGTTGAGGAAAATCACTTGTTCAATGGTATTGGTCCAAAATGACCTATAATGTATCCTCATATCACATGCTCATCAAAGTTTATTTAGATCTCACTCTAAACATAAAAGTTGAAGTAGACATCTTGAATTTGATTATGCAACTTGGAAATATCTCATCTCATAAAACATGAGCAAGTTATGGCCTTGGAAGAAATCATCCAAGAGACATATCACTGGTGAAGGAATATCGATACCAAATATTGGATAAGGATAACCAACAAGGAAGGGATTACATCTACCGGCTACGGGGTAGAAAACCACAGAAGAGAATAAGCGCCATCGGTTAGGATAAACAAAATAAGGTTAACTCTGCAAGGGTATAAAAATGGGGTTTACAACTACCAGTATGAGGGTAGAAAACCACAGACAATAGGACTTACAAATACCAGTTACTTGGTAGAAGGCCATAGACTCCGCCGGTGAAAAGATGGACAATTACTGGTTACTGAGCAATCGTTCTTCTACATTGCGGATAAGTGCAAAGGGAAATAACAAGAGGAGTCAATCTAGGAACGAACTAGAGAGACAGAATGAACAAGAACTCGACCCAATGAGGATATAACTCAGGGGAGAAATTCCATCACAATACATGTTTTGGGAGGAAGCTAAAATAAAAATCATCCACGAGGACATAACTCAGTGGGGAATGTGGAAGAAAGGATAGATACTTTCTGCCTATGGGGCTGACTCTATATGGATAGATTAGACACAAACATATGCTTGGGGAAATATGTATCACCAAATTGCAGGAGACAATAAACAAAGATATATGGCAAAGAGTGCAACATGAATATCTGAATGTCAAAATTATGCATGTATATGTGTGGTTTATGTATGATTGATGCTGACAAACAGACATATCTAACACAACCAGGTCCAGGAATCAATAGACAAACATCCGGTACTACATCTCAAAAGAGAAAGCTAGGCCCACTATAGAACATCCAACCTGATGGGGGAACAGATACCAGGAAACAAAGATCTCTGCAAGGAAAGGAGGACTAGTTACTCCAGTGGGAAGGAATCAACACACCTTCCTCAGAAGTTCCCACGCCACTCTGCAATCAGGTAAAGTCTTGGCTGGGAAACCGAACATGGGTACGATCCATTGTAGAAAGCCATTCTACTTGGGGAATTATCCAGGGGAAGGATGAAGCTCTATGGGGAACAACCACCAATCAAAAAGTTCCAACACCAACACATTTCCTTGCACTGCGGGATAAATCATATCTGCCGAGGAGGAGAGAATACTACTCCATTGGGGATAGAAAAAGAAACATTTTCAACACCCGCTCTACTCAGGAGGAAAATAACAAACAAGTTCTGATCAGACAACTCCACTAGGGAAACACTGCTGACGACCGAACCGGGGATTACCTGTAGGCAATCTACTCGGGATACCCTGCTGGTGACCATACTGGGGAGTAAAAGTGGGATCAACCCTGCTAAGGATTGTTGAGGAGCAAATCTGCTGAAGATCAAAGTAGACAAGTCCGCAGGGAAAAAGCTACAAACCAAACTTGATGATAATTCCCCTCATGCTAGGGATTTCATGCTCACTCTGGCGGAGAGATTTCTAACTTGAAGTGAGGGAAAACCAACTTCTTCGAAAATATTAAGCATATTCAATTTATCAATATATAAGGGATTTTAGGTCAATCCACGCAAGGGATGACAACCATATAATTGATAACACAAATGCTAAATCCAGCTTTACTGGGGAGCTAGAAGATTAGGACCAGACTCCCAAACTCTCTAGGGGTTTGGTGGGGCTTAATTTCCTTTTGCACCCGCGGAGAAGGCAACCTGGCAGATAATGAAGAGGATACAAGTATGCTGGGAATATGACCAAATGTCTTACCCTTTTGGAGATCATATCATCCTTGTGAGAGCACTAGAGACGTCCCAAGTATCCTTTTTGTCATTGTGAATGTTCACTTTGTTTAAAAACAATTTATGAAAATTTATATCAATGATATTTATCAATTAAAATATGCAAAATATTTGTTGAATAGAAACAAATAAGAGTGCAAAGAATAGGATAAAGGCTCAAAATTATTTGATGGAATGGTAGTTTGCAAATGGCAAGACTCCATGGATCTTTACAAATTTTAAATTGGTGATATATATTGGAAAAGGGCTACATTGAACATAATGACCATTTCTCCACCAACTCTGAATCCAATTTATTTGAAGCTTAAGTTGACGATGAATGAGCGAGAATCTTTGACAGATGACAGTTGTAGAACAAAGTCTTGTCAGGATGCAGTTACTTGCCAAATCCCTAATTTTTGCCTTGATTGCCCCAGGGTGAGGTACTCAATCTAGTGGGATACATATTCATTTTTTTATGTCTCTAACTTTTGCCTGGATCGCTCTTTCGGGTTTTCAATCCACCGAGACGCTCATTTATGCCTAAGCCGCCATTTTGGGTTTTCAACTTAGCGAGCTATTCTGTTTTTATTTTAGGTGAAGTATTTCTTGACTGCATCTAATTCACAAGACGAGTGAAATCCTCCCCATCCATAGTTCTAAGTATCAAAGCACCGCCTGAAAAGGCTCTCTTAACAACATATGGACCTTCATAGTTTGGAGTCCACTTGCCCCTGGAATCGGACGCGAAAGACAAGATATTCTTGAGCACGAGGTCACCTTCTCGAAACACACGATGTTTGACCTTCTTATCAAAGGTTTTCTCCATCCTCTGCTGATATAACTGACCATGGCACATGGCAGTGAATCTCTTCTCTTCTATCAGATTCAGTTGGTCATAACGACTCTGTACCCATTCAGCATCAGTCAGCTTGGATTCCAGCAAGACTCTCATTGATGGGAGCACAACCTCCATGCCGTAAACAAGAGAGAAAGGGGTTGCCCCTGTTGAAGTGCGGATGGATATACGATAACCGTGCAAAGCAAATGGTAGCATCTCATGCCAATCTTTGTATGTAACAACCATCTTCTGGACAATCTTCTTGATATTCTTATTAGCAGCTTCAACAGCCCCAATCATCTTGGGTCTATAAGGAGAAGAATTATGATGTGCAATCTTGAACTCGCTACACAACTCTTTCATCATCTTGTTGTTCAAGTTAGATCCATCATCAGTAATGATCTTGTCTAGCACACCATAATGGAATATGAGTTGATTCTTGATAAACTTCACAACCACCTGCCTGGTCACGTTTGCATATGATGCCGCTTCAACCCACTTGGTGAAGTAATCAATTGCTACGAGAATAAATCTGTGACCGTTGGACGCTTTCGGCTCTATCATGCCAATCATGTCAATTCCCCACCTAGAGAAAGGCCATGGTGATGAAATCACATTCAGAAGTGTCGGGGGAATATGAATCTTATCCGCATAAATCTGACATTTATGGCATTTCTTCACATATTTGTAGCAGTCAGACTCCATTGTCATCCAATAGTAGCCTGCTCTCAACATCTTCCTAGCCATGGCATGTCCATTGGAATGAGTACCAAATGAACCCTCATGGACTTCAGTAATCAATATGTTTGCTTCGTGTCTATCCACGCATCAGAGCAGAACCATGTCAAAATTCCTTTTGTAAAGCACATCGCCATTGAGGTAGAAACTGCCAGATAATCTCCTCAAAGTCTTTCTATCTTTCACAGATGCCCCAGGCAGGTAAATCTGACTCTGAATAAAATACGTGATGTCATAATACCATGGCTTATCGTCTTTTACTTCTTCAACTGCAAAAACATGAGCTGGTCTATCCAAGCGCATCATAGTGCTATTGGAACCTCATTCCAGAGTCTCACCACGATCATCGAAGCAAGTGTGGCAAGTGCATCTGCCATCCAATTCTTATCTCGAGGAATATGATGGAAGTCAACCTCGGTAAAGAATGTTGAAATCCTCCTCGCATAATCTCTATATGGGATGAGGCCGGACTGATTCGTCTCCCATTCACCCTTAATCTGATTAACAACAAGGGCCGAATCACCATAAACATCAAGATGCTTGATCCTAAGATCAATACATTCTTCCAATCCCATGATACAGACCTCATACTCAGCCATATTATTCGTGCATTTGAAAATTAGCCTTGTTGATTTACAGCGCCATCAAACACCATGCTCCATCGGGAACCAGGCTCTGGCCCTTCGTCGAGCGTAGGCTCATCGCAATGTTTCATTTTCAAATACATAATCTCCTCGTCCGGGAAGTCATACTGAACTGACTGATAATCCTCAATTGATTGATGTGCCAAGTGGTCAGCCAAGATACTACCTTTAATAACTTTCTGAGCTCGATACTCAATGTCATACTCAGATAACAACATCTGCCAACGGGCAATCCTCCTAGTTAAAGCAGGCTTCTCAAAGATATACTTGATTGGATCCATTTTGGATATCAACCAAGTGGTATGATTTAATATATACTGCCGTAAGCGCTTAGCAGCCCAAGCCAAAGCACAACATGTTTTCTCAAGAATTGAGTATCGAGACTCACAATCGGTGAACTTCTTACTCAGGTAGTAGATAGCATATTCTTTCTTCCCTGATTCATCTTGCTGACCAAGGACACAACCCATTGAGTCTTCAAGAACTGTCAGATACATAATTAATAGCCTCCCTTCCACAAGCGGAGACAAAATCGGAGGCTCGGACAGATACTCTTTGATGCTGTCAAAGGCCTTTTGGCAATCCTCAGTCCAATCATGACGTTGATATTTCCGAAGGAGCTTGAATATTGGCGCACATATGGCAGTCATGTGGGATATAAATCTAGAAATGTAATTCAAACGGCCAAGAAAACCTCGGACTTGCTTCTTAGTTTTAGGCGCAGGCATTTCTTGTATTGCTTTGACCTTGGCAGGATCAACTTCAATACCTCTCTCACTGACAATAAAGCCCAATAACTTGCCGGAACGGACTCCAAATGTACACTTGTTAGGATTCAGACGAAGCTTATACTTCCTCAAACGCTGAAAAAGCTTCAACAAGCGTTCTACATGTTCAACTTCCATTTTCGACTTTGCAATCATATCATCAACATACACCTCGATCTCCTTGTGCATCATATCGTGAAACAAGGTGGTCATAGCACATTGATAAGTGGCTCTGGCGTTCTTCAAACCGAAGGGCATCACTCGATAACCGAATGTTCCTCATGGTGTGATGAATGTTGTCTTCTCCATATCCTTGGGTGCCATTTTAATCTGATTATATCCGAAAAATCCATTCATAAATGAGAAGACATTGAATTTAGTTGTATTATCTACCGACATATCCATATGTGGTAGAGGAAAATCATCTTTTGGACTAGCTTTATTCAAGTCTCTATAGTCCACACACATTCGTACTTTTCCATCTTTCTTAGGCACGGGCACAATATTGGCCACCCATTAAGGATATGTAGAAGTCACCAGAAACCCCGCATCAATTTGCTTCTGAACTTCTTCTTTGATCTTCACTGCCATGTCGGGATGAGTTCTTCTGAGCTTCTATTTTAGAGGCACACACTCAGGCTTCAACGGCAGGAAATGTTGCACGATATCAGTATCCAGACCAGGCATGTCATCATATGACCAGGCAAAGACGTCGACGTATTATCGTAGCAACCCAATCAACCCTTTTTTAACAGATTCTTCAAGGAGTGCCCCAATCTTCACTTCACGAACACAGTCTTCAGACCCCAAGTTGACTATTTCAAGATTCTTAAGATGTGGCTGAATGATCTTCTCTTCGTGCTCAAGTAGACGGGTAACTCATCAGGAATCTCTTCAACATCATCTTCTTCGGCCTCAAATACAAGGAACTCAAAGTTGGGAGATGGTGTTGGATCATTATGTTCAATGGGTTTGATCAACCTGCATAATGATTTTGGATATATAGAGATTTTAGAATTTATACAAGGCAAATCATTATTCAGATGAAAAGATGGATTTTATTCTATTTTTAGGGTTTTATGTGATCACCAATTTCATGCAAAAAGGAAAAAGTGAAAATAATTTGGAAAAAACAAACATTTAACATGAATTTATTGAATGAAATATCATTATATTTATGAGCCAACAATGTCATCACTCCTCCTTTTGGCATGGGAGAAGGGTTTTTAAACGAAATATACATTACGTTGACTTATGGACAACTGTTGGAACATCAACAGCGACCCAGTTATTGCAGACCCCTCCAGGGATGACAAAGTTGCCAGAATCCTCCTCTGCATCCTCTTCCACAATAGAAGCAGCTTCCTCGACTTGGACAGTGTGTATGAACCCACCACTCTGAAACAGCCCATGCTTGTTGAAAGTTCCAGAAGAATACCCTATGCCAGCCCGGGATTTGTTGTCTTCCATCTTGATCATTTGTCCTAAATCGGTAGTTATGCCATGCTCAATGGCCAACTTAGCATCATTGTAGGATGCAAATGAAGAAGTTCCTTTCTTAGTAGGCTCAGCAATAGGTAAAGCTTGGAACGGTGTTCCAACTTCATCCTGAGTGTCTATATAAGAAAAGGAAGACATATGGCTAACCAGGAGAGCCTTCTCTCCCCCTACCACCACCAGCTTTTTGTTCTTGACAAATTTCAGTTTCTGGTGTAGGGTGGATGTCAAGGCGCCTGCCTCGTGAATCCATGGTCTTCCCAACAGACAGTTATATGATGGGTGGATATCCATGACCTGAAAAGTGATCTGGAAATCACTTGGTCCAATCTTGACTGTGACATCATGATCTACATACGCCACATCGAACACCTTCTGCAGAGTTTCACGGTGTGGTTCTGAGTTCATAAGCAAAGATAGCATAGAGATCTTTGATGGCGTTTGTAGAAGCTGATCTATAACGTTGTATTCACTCCTCTTGATGAGCCTCAACATCTCATCACAGTCTTCTTTCATGGTGCCATTCTAGCCAGCAGAACAGGAGTTTTTACAACAGTGGCAGGTTTATTAGCAATAAGTGTTGGATTCGGAGAAATAACAACATTCCCAACCGGGCGCACATCATAATCAGCAACATCAGCCCTTCTGATGTCAGCCTGCGGTTTCGGCGGAGCCGAGAAAACAAGACCACTACGGGTCAGGCCGCTGACATTGGCGATATTAACAACAGAAGTAGAGGGCAGGGGCACCTCCTTCCCATCTTCCAATGCCACAACATTGTGTCGATAGGGGACAACCTTATCAGAAGAATATGGTACAGGGCTGTAAGACCCCAATTTTGTCCCTAAGATCCCTCATGGCATCATAACATTCCATTTGCATAGCCTCAAGGATCATTAGCATCTTGGTTCCCTTTGCCTTTGGGTGGGATCTCGTGTGAGTGGTTTGGGATCACCAAGCATGCTTGAATTGTATATCATTTGCTTTTCTCATTTTGCTTACTAACCAAAAGCACAAAAATATGTCACTAACATCTTTTATTTGTAGCTTGAGCAATCACAAGGTCAAAAGCTTCAAGGAGATCATTGGTACAAAGACAGGGACAAAAGGAGATGAAAGCAAGCATGGTAATGGTTCCCAAAGCTCTCATCCATCAAATATGCCTCCCTAGTACCTCAATGCATCATTTTGAGCAAGCAAGACAAAGGGTTAGAGATCTTGTTCTTCAGAGAAACCCTAATTCATCTATGCATCACAATGCCTTGCTCATGAAGCAACCTCATCCCATGGTCAAATACAATTAGGGAAAGTTTTTTAATTCATCATTTCATGCATATTTGAACTTATTTGAGTGTCCTCAATCATCAATTCATCAAGATATGAGTCATGGACTTGAGAAGTTGGTTAGTTAATTCATCTGACTATTTAGAAATGCACTAAGACCTAACTTTTTATGTGTTGGTCAAATGGAGGTGCTTCCAAAAGAAAAAAATGTTCTTAAGGACAATATGAACAACTTTCATGTTCATTAAAATTTGATTTGAAGCTTGGAAAACCATCTGCCATTCCAATACATTATAGGTCATTTTGACTGAAATCCTAATTTTAGGTCAACTTCCCAAGGACATAACTCGTTCATTTTTTATGATTTTGAGATGGGATCAAAGGAATTGGAAAGATTGAGATGTATAATTCAAATGTTATGTTGAACAAAAGTTCAAAATCCTAAAAGAAATACATGTGATAATGTAAGACATTATAGGTCCTTTTGGGACAAATGCATTAAAAGTAAAAAAAGTCCAACTTCAAGTGCCAATAACTTCTTCATAAAAAATCAAAATGATGCAAAATTTAATTCCATTTTGATTGTCTTGAAAATATCTATGACGTTGATGTAGGAGGTTTTTCCATTTGAAGCTTGCACCATCAAAAGAGAAGGGCTTGAAAGTTGGCCCATTTTAGAAACCTTGCCTTGACATGTTTTGCACATCACACTTTAAGCTCAAATTTCATAAATTTCCACACTTCAAATGAGTTTTTGTACAACATAACATTTCTTCCTCATACAAAGACCTTTCCAACCATTACCCATATGCCTATGCTTGGATTTTCTAAATGGTACTTTCGAAGAGATAACTGTTTAGGTACAAATGGAGAATTCACTTGAAATCTTGCTACATGAGCAATTGCCTTTGCATTTCACACGTCCATTTCCATCTGGCTGGTATTCAGAACTCATTTGGCATTGTTTTTGGGGCTTGTGCATGATCATGCAAGCCCATGCAATGAAACTTCACATGCCATGCACACGGATTCCTCACACTCTCCTTGCCACTTTCTCTATATATAGAGACTTCATTCTCTCCATTTCCCACGCCCAATTCAACCTGAAATGCTGCAGGATTCTCTCCCTAACCATCCCTAAAGAAGCAATTGCATTTTTCTCAAAAAATTTCAGATCTCGAATTCAGCTTCATCTGGTTGTATTCTTAGATCTAATGCTTCTAGACCTTCATTATACACTTCATTGAACTTCTGTTTTGATAAAGCAAGCAAGACATCGTGTTGAAATCACCAGAACTCAAGCTTACATTGCAACTGGTATTTTCTTCGATTCTCTTAATCCATTGACCTATTGGCTTAGATTTTGTGTTGGCTGAAGTCCTCTCAATGGAGGCATCATGTTTATGCTTTTAATTTTTGAAATTCATTGAGTTCAAGTTGAACACCAGATTTTTCCATCTCTGATTTCTCACACTATAGAGATCTAGAAGGAAAATGGATGGTATAGGGATGATGTACATCATCCCATCTTTTTAATGATGTATATATCGCACGTTTTGGTTGCCTTTTTAATTTCTGCAATTTGGCCAGAAAATCCAAGCTCACCGGAGAAGATGGTGGCTCCGGTGGCTTCATCATCTCCAGTTTAAATCCTGGCCATTGGATCTATTTCCCATATTGAATCTTAGCCATTGTTTGTTATGACTTTCTATTGTTTCACATGTGCACGCATTGACCGTGGATCACCATAGGCATGCGCCTTAGGAGCGTGTGATCTGCCAGCTCAATTAATGAGCTCAGATCCAACGCTCCTCCTTTTTTTGAATTTTATAATTTCTGATTTTAATTTCTTTAATCCCTTTTATTTCAAAAAATCATATCTCTTTCATTTTTATCTAAAAATTATGGGACCAATTGCATTATTTCCCAAATAAATTCTAGTTTCTATTTCTGATTTTTAATATTTTTTATTTTATCATTTGATATTTTTTTGTGAATTTTCTCTTTTCTGGTTATTTTTAATTCATTTTAAATAGTTTTTTATATTCAAAAAATACAAAAATATTTTCCTAACCTATTTGAATGATGATGGATCTATGAAAAATATTCTCATCAATTTTTGAATTTATTTGAGATTTATTTGAGATTTTAGTTCAATTAGGTTATTTTTATTCATTTTTAATTGATTAAAAATAGTTTCAGACTTTTAAAAATGCTTAAATTTGTTTGTCAAACTTTGTTTGACCTTGTTGAACTTAGGATAAATCACTTGGACCTTTCAAGGTTGATTTGAAGTGATTTAGAAGTTTGACCTTTCTTTAATACTTTAATTCAAGTTTATTTTTAATATTAAAAAATGTCAAAAATAGTTTATTCATTTCTTGACTCTCAATCTTCATCTCACTTCTGTTTTTGATTGTTTGACCTTGACCTTCAATGTTATTGGTCAACATATGAGGATTGGTACATTGTGTTTCATTTAATGCACTTTAATTTTGTCATTTCCATTTCTCTTATCCATCTTCTTCTTCTTCTTCTACTTCTTTTCTTTTTGATCAATGAGTTGAAGGTTGATAAGTTAACATTGATTAGGGAGATTTAACCTTCCTTGATTCAAATGGAAGACACAAGATACATTACGGATTTCTTATGAGACTTGTTTGATTGCTTATACTTTGTGGTTGCTTATTCCAAAGGATGAGAGCTACTTGGATCATCCATATGATCTCAAGAGAGGAACTCCTAGTATGGTTTCATTTCTTATCCCTCATCTTTTTGTTTTCCTTAGGACTTAGCCCTTCTTCTTCATCTCTCCACTCTAACCCAATCCAAAACTCTTTGTGCAAACATTTAACCTTTGTTTTCAACATTAGAAACCTAAGCCTTATGCTTTTGATTTTCAAACGTTCTTTTCATAATACTTATTTTGAATTGAACCTTTAAGTCAACTTTGACAATTTTTGTATATACTTCTAAATTGGTAAATATAACCCATTCAAATTTCCTTTCTGTGGTTCCAATGGCCACCGTCTTAATCAAATTTTCCATAATCTTTAGCTATTAGGTTTGAGTTATCCTTGTGGTAGATATAATACTCACCTATATCCTTGGTGATGGACTATGAGTCTTCCATGCTTATTATAGGGTTAACCCCTCATTAGCATGTTGAAGCTATCCTCACATGGTGGATTTGTGGTTTGGTTGAGTTTTCTCCCTTTGATAATAAAAGACCTTAAGGCTTTTGGACCGATCAATTCACCAATTCTTTTGAGATTTTTACCCTGAACTACGAGGTTTTGATCCTAATCTTTTTATAAGATGGTACGTAGGCAATGGGTTTATCCATTCA
The DNA here is from genome assembly GCF_024323335.1 of Lathyrus oleraceus. NCBI lineage: Eukaryota > Viridiplantae > Streptophyta > Magnoliopsida > Fabales > Fabaceae > Lathyrus > Lathyrus oleraceus. Next base: position 329,164,097 of record NC_066580.1, read on the forward strand.
AACACTAAGATGTAAATAACTAGTACATTCTCTTCTCATCTCTTCAATCATGTTTGCACAAACAAAATCTCACAAAACAACACCTTTGCAACAAGTATGAAAAGGGCTCCCTAGGAGTACCTAGGATGTTTTGGGTGCCTAACACCTTCCCATTGCATAACCAACCCCCTTACCCAGATCTCTGTTTCTTTTACTAGTTTTTGTTAAAACTATTAGGTTTTTGTTCGCTTTCTAACCATTCCTTTGGATAAATAGAAGTGCGGTGGCGACTCGACTTGTATGGCTTACCTTGGATTTAGTCAATATCTCTAATGGTAACGAATACCCCACTACAGAAAAGTGGCGACTCTGCTGGGGATAAATGCCTAGTGGGTTTTGCCAACTTTTCATGCTTGTTGTATTGTATTGTCTTGTGACATATTTTTGTGCAATTTGGGATTACTGTATTGTATGTGATGATTGGATTGCTCGATATTAATTTCTTGTATGCTTGGTGATCTTTGTGAGATGAGTTCTATACCCGGACTCGAGTGCACTTAGGATAGGAGAATGGCATAGTCTTGTTGACTTGTGTAGAGTTATTCCTTAGCAAGTTGACTTGCAAGTCCATTCACTTGGTGGAGGTCATGTTGGGATCAATAATGTCACATAAGTAAGTTGTGGTTAGACATTACTCTTTCCAATATATACCTTAGAAGCCAAGGACCTTAGTTTACCAAGCCCATCTTGGCCTATTCTTAGGATGTAGTGCGAAAGTCGTTCAAGTGTAAGATTTGATACGATTGTTACACGATACTACACTCATAAGAGTCTCTCTTGAGAATATTTTTGGAACACGAGTAGTCGTTTCTCCGATAATATCCGAAAGATGGGGTGATGACTATGGGAACCTCTTGTAGATAATGTTTGGCAGGTTTAAACCCTAGTACATTCCCTTTGGGTGGTTCTTAACCTAAACTCCATGCTCGTGACTTGCAACAAACCCTTGATTCATGGTTGATCCGTTCATATATCCTTAATATCAATGGAACTTAGGTGTTAATAAGGTGTAAACCATAATCCACCAAAATGGATGATTGATATTAAGGATGATATGATCTATCCCATGACCTTTGTTTGGTGTGCTTTGCTTGATCCTTGAGTGTGATTGTTGCATTCATGCATTGATGCACTCATTTGCATCCATATCATCGATAATAAAGAAAATTTTCAAGGAACTTAAGGGGTTTATTTGCAAAATTTTCAGACATGGAAAGACAAAGAAGGAATACCAAGAAGTACAGCTTCAGACAACCAGATTTGAAAGAGTTAAGGAATTTGACATCCTATGTACTAGATCCTTTGGGTTTCAAGGCTCGTTTTGGGAAGTTTCTTCCTCTTTTGACTACTCAGGTAGACGAAGGGTTGATGAGTGTATTGGTACATTTTGTTAGAGGGTGTGTTCTTTCAGCTTGGGTACATGTGCCTCTTCTTGGTACATGTGGTGGGATTAACTACAACCCTGTTTTAGCACGTCGTCAGCTTGGGTTCCCCCTAAACGATAAACCTAATAACATTTTGTTAGAGGGTGTGTTCTTTCAGGAGGGTAAAGATCCCCAAGGCTTGAAGGGCATAATAGTTCGCGCTTGGAGCAAGATTCATAAGAAAGGAAGGAAGGAGTTGGGTCCTAAGAATTGCATCGCTTTGGAGCCTTACACTGCTTGGATAAGGAAGAGAGCATCTGAGTATCTCATGCCTTACGAGTACCCGAGACCTACACCTTTGGTTATGGCTGGGCCTTCAACCCTCCCAGACCAAGGAGTAGAGGAGTTGAGAGACGAAGACCTATCACGAGCCTGGATCCGTGAGAGGGAAGAGTTGCTTCAGCAGATTAAGGAGAAGGATGCTTTGATAGAGTTCCTCAAACATCAGGTTATTGATGATCCTGACGACGAATGGACTTCTCTACTTCCTCAGTCTTCCCGGTTTTGGAAAAGGAAGTACAATCGATTCGCCAAAGAGAAAGCAGATATGGAGGCAGCCTACGAGAGGGAGGTGAAGAGACTTCGCGCATCCTATCTTCCTGTGTCTCGAGCCTTAGATGATTGTTTCTAGGGATCCATAGGATGATTATTTTCCTTTTCTCTTGTATATGATTGACAAATGTTGTACTTCTTTCCTCTGATATTATTTGATGAGATATTTCCATAGGTGATAAAATGTTTAATATTTCCAAAATTTTCAAATAAAACCCTAGAGTTCCTTTGAAATAAAAACAAGTCATATGCATGAGCATTGCATGCATCATGTGCATAAGCAGGTTTTGTTCCCGGCTTCTTGTCCTGTGGTCTAACTTTGTGTTCTTCATTTATTTTGAAGACAAGTTGACTCACCGGTACTACACTAGAGCCAACACTTCAAGACTAATGGATCAACTAGAGCAAGAGAACCGTAAACTCAAAGAAAAAGTAGCTAGACTGAGTGCTTTGATGGAATCGTTCTTGGCTACCCAGAGCCAGTCTTCTCCAACACCTTCAACTCCTGCCTAGAGGACAGTCATTTCTGAGATTGTCTCCTCAACGGTGCCTGCAGCTAGTGCACATTTTGCTTCAGCATCTATGCCAGCCGGATTCCCGTGGGGGATGCCTCCGAATTTCATGCCTGAGGGTCCTGCTCCAACTTTTGCTTTTATGGCGGCATCTAGCCCGGTCCTTGTTGTTCCTCCTCCTGTTGTGCATACTCTTCCTAGGGTAGACGACACCATCTATCATTTTGAGCCATCTGAGGGCCCAGATGTCTATGAGAAGATGGACGCTATGAACGACCAATTCCTTGAGCTTCCCAAGGAATTGAAGACTCTTAGAGGAAAGGATCTTTTCGGAAAGTCTGCTGCCGAACTGTGCTTGGTTCCCAATGTGAAGATTCCCGTGAAATTCAAGGTCCCTGACTTTGAAAAATGCAAGGGAAATACTTGTCCTCTCAGCCACCTGGTCATGTATGCCAGGAAAATGTCAACTCAGACCGACAACGATCAGTTACTCATCCATTACCTTCAGGACAGTCTGTCCAATGCCGCTCTGCGTTGGTACATGGGTTTAGACAGTGTGAACATCCGATCTTTCAACGATCTTGGCGACGCCTTCGTCAAGCAGTACAAGTATAACGTGGATATGGCTCCCGATAGGGATCAATTGAGGGCCATGTCCCAGAAGGACAAAGAAACATTTAAAGAATACGCCCAGAGGTGGCAGCACAAATCGTGCCTCCGCTAGAAGAGAAGGAAATGACCAAGATCTTTCTGAAGACATTGAGTTCATTCTATTTTGAGCGGATAATCGCTAGCGCTCCTTCTGACTTCACCGAGATGGTGAATATGGGGATGCGTCTAGAAGAAGGGGTTAGAGAAGGACGTCTAACCAGGGAAGAAGGCTCTTCTGCCAAACATTATGGAGCATTTGCAAAGAAGAAAGATGGAGAGGCACATGCTGTGACCTCCCATATAAAACCAAGAAGACCCTCGGTGAGGAGGAAGACCGTGCATCCCGCCGGTAACCAGCACCAGGTGGCTCATATAGCACCTGATTTCAGAGACAATCAACAGTATCAGCAGCATAGCAACAATCAGCAACCACATCAACAATATCAGTAACAACAGCACCGTCCGCAACAGCAGCCTTACCAGCCTCGAAACATTAATCAAACCAACACGAGTTACGAGAGGAAAAAGGTCACTTTTGATCCTATTCCAATGACGTACGCAGAACTATATCCCTCTTTGATAGAGAGGAAGATGATTACTCCGAGGGCCCACCAGCTATACCTGCTAACCCCCAGTGGTGGTATAAGCCCGAATTGCATTGTGTTTATCATTCTGGTGCTCCCCGCCACGACGTGGAGAATTGTTACCCTTTGAAGACCAAGGTTCAAGACCTTGTAAGGTGTGACATCCTGTGTTTTGAGGACGTAGGTCCTAATGTGAAGAAGAACCCATTGCCCGAGTATAGCGGGGTGTTCGTTACCATTGGAGATATTGACTAAATCCAAGGTAAATCATACAAGTCGAGTCGCCACCGCACTTCTATTTATCCAAAGGAATGGTTAGAAAGCGAACAAAAACCTAAAAGTTTTAACAAAAACTAGTAAAAGAAACAGAGATCTGGGTAAGGGGGTTGGTTATGCAATGGGAAGGTGTTAGGCACCCAAAACATCCTAGGTACTCCTAGGGAGCCCTTTTCACACTTGGGAAGGTTGTTTGTCTTGTGAAAATTTTATTTGTGCAAACATGATTGAAGAGATGAGAAGAGAATATACAAGTTATTTACATTTTGTGTTTGGATGGATAAACCCATTTCCTACGCACCCTCTTATAAAAAGATTAGGATCAAAACCTTGTAGTTCGGGGTAAAAATTTCAAAATGAGTGGATTGATTGGTCCAAAAGCCTTAAGGTCTTTTGTTATCAAAGGGAGAAAACTCAACCTAAAACCACAAGTCCACCATGTGAGGATAGCTTCAACATGCTAGTGAGGGGTTACCCTATAATAAGCATGGAAGGCTCATTGTCCATCACTAAGGACAAAGGTGAGTATTACATCTACCACAAAGATAACTCAAACCTAATAGCTAAAGGTTATGAAAAATTTGATTAAGAAATGGTCATTGAAACCACAAAGAGCACACTTGAATGGGTTATATTTACCAATTAGAAGTATATACAAAAATGGTCAAAGTTGACTTAAAGATTCAATTCAAAATGAGTATCATGAAAAGAAAGTTTGAAAATCAAAAGCATAAGGCTTAGGTTTCTAATGTTGAAAACAAAAGTCAAATGTTTGCACAAAAATGGTTTTGGCTTGGGTTAGGGTGGAAAGATGAAGAAAAAGGCTAAGTCCTAAGGGAAACAAGAAGGTGAGGGAATGAAACCACACTAGGAGTTCCTCTCTTGAGATCATATTGATGATCCAAGTGGCTCCCATCCTTTGGATTAAGCAAGCACAAGGTATAAGCTCAAGCAATCAAACAAGGCTCATAAGAGATCATCAATGTATCTTGTATCTTCCACTTAGATGAACATGATAATGATTCTACAATTAAGCTCAAAAGGAAACTCCTAGTTCAAGAACACACACATCAAAAGTTCCAAACATCACACACTATATACAGACAAAAGGGCTCAAACAATGGATGGGCTTTAGTCAAGAGGGGTCCTATCAACCTCGACAAACAAGCCAAATTGTAAAAGGGTAATCTGTAGCTCTTAACCACTAACATTGAAAGTTAGGGTGAAGCTGATCAAAGATGGTAAATGAGGATGAGACCTCATGCTCTTAACCCTGGCCAGGGTGAGCTCATGACAAAGAAAGCGTGGGGATCCAGAAAGAGAAATCCTATTCCACTTGACAGACACTGGACAAAGATCTTGGGTACATGTTCAGAAGCATCAGCACGTAGTGCGAGCATAAAGAACGACTCACTGAATAACGGGGGATTGTCTACTAATCCCTTTTAACCGTCAATTGCCTCAATTCTTGGAGGTCTTATCAAATATCACATGCCTCATCTTGGAGGTCTTTGGCACAATTGTAAACAAACACAAACAGAGCCTCTGAAGGAGGACTTGCCAGCAAAATACCTGCCAAAAAGGCGACAGGACTTCAGACTACATGAAGTAAGAAGCTAACTACCTCAGTGGTGTGTCAACCACAATCCAAAGCTCAAGCAAGAGCTAAAGTAAGCAAGCAACTAAGGTACCTGTACAAAGACTAAACAGTTAATACTTCAGTCATAAAACCAACAGACAAACAGTGAAACCATTCAACAGTTACACAACTCAATGAACAATGCTCAAGCACTCAAATGAACTCATGAGCTCAAGCACATCACTTAAAATCCTACAAAACAAACAAAAGATAGAACTCAAAGCATCTGTATCTCACAAAGTGAGAACAAATCAACCATCAATGCTAAATGTCCAAACCTAAAACACAAAGCACAGTTAGTTTATGCACAAAACAATAGTACAAAGACTAAGTTCAAAACCAAACCAAATGATCAAAAAAGAACCCAATCTTTTACATAATTCACATTTAAACAATCCACAAAATGTCCTCAAAAGGACCAGCGTCAAATCAATAAGCAAGTATCTCAAATGGCCTATGTTATGCAATGACAAACAATATGCACAAAATGAACTTTCAAATTAGAAAATCCAAATCAAAACAGAAATGCATGCAATGTCCTTGAGATTTTTTATGCAAGTTTTTCATGTCATGAACAATCAATATCCAAAAGATCAAATCCAGAAAGTTTCAAATGATATATGAACAAAAATGCACAAATCCAATGTCAAAAATGTGACACAAATTGTCACACTTTATTCTCCATGTGTCAAAAATGATGATAACATGCGAGAAAAATTCCAAACCAGTGCTCAAAAATTCATATCATGAGTGAATATTAAGCATGCAAAAAATGGGATCAAATGGTTTAAAGATGCGGATTTCACAATGCAATGAACACAACATGTCAAATTAGCACAACTTCAATTCAATAATTCACACATACAAAACCGGACATCTACGAATCATGAAACTAACATAACAAAATAATAGACATCAAAACAAAACCATGAAAAAAAATTGAGATTAATTTGGACTATTTTTGAATTTTTTATGATTTTTTCAAAGCAAGAAAATAAATTGGAAAATAAATGGAAATGGAGGGAAACAAATATATTTGAATAAAACTAAGAAAATATCACAACCATTGGATCTCAGTGCGCGCCAAGATCAAAGGTCCAAGTTCAAATGAGTGAAACGATGCGTTTCATTAATGTGTTGGCATGCACACTCAGCGGTCAAACACACACGCGGCTTGGTCAAGCAAATCACAGCCAAACAAACAGACACGCAAGGCAAACACATGGCAGCACAGTCAGCTAACCCTAACAATTACAGAGACGCCGGAGCTAAGCTCCGATCGTCTTCTCGGGCCAAGCTCCGGTGAGTTCAACAAAAAAAATTCCAGAAATTAGCAAGGCATACATCGTTCGAACCAGTTTCTCATGTACATTCCAAATATGCAATCAATTTCATCTAATTCCTCATAGATTTTCCAGATCGAAGCAAAACATTTTCATGATCAAAACTTTCAGTTCACATATCATGCTCAATACTCAACCATTTTCAAATCTAAACATATCTACAAGCTCTACTAATCAAGATCTACACATCTATGACCTTAAAACAGCAAAAAGAGATGATGAATTTGAAGTCACCTTGAAGTGAAGGTTGTTGAAATCATGCTCTCAAGCGTTCTACAGCTCCAGATCTACTCCTATACACTTGCCTTGAAGCTTTATGCAAACAGGATCAATTGAAACCACTTGAATCTTCCTCAATTTCAAACTTCCATTGCCATGAGGATGCTCTTGATCTGCTCGAGTTATGGATGAATTGCACTAAACAGTGGTTGATTCTTGATCAGTGAATGATGATGATCAAGAATATGCAAGAATTTTTGGTGTTTGTGTGGAGAAAATCAAGAATAGAAGAGAGAGAAAAATGGAGGGAGTTTTTGAATTTTCATATCTGAAATGGTTCACCTTTGATTATGGTTAGGGTTTCAGCTTATATACTCCTTGCTAATGACACTGAAAATCACTTAAGCCATGTACTAATCATGATTAGTGAGATATAAGGCAATTTGAAAAAATGCAAAAGTGAGCTATTATGGCCATGATACACGTGCAAACTCTCATGCAATGCTTGGAATTCACTCAAAATCATCCAATGGTCATGATGGAATTGTTAATTTGCTTGTATCATAAGCGAAAAATGAATGATGGAAATTGACTTCAAAATGAACACATGAGAAATGATGAGCATACACACTTTTCCCATGCATGGCGAAGGCTATTTTGAGATGTCTTGATCATGAGAAGCATTTTACAAAAAGAATGGACCAATTTGGAGCATTGCATCAAAAGTTATGCCATTTTGAATTTCCATGCACACTTTGTGATCAAATGACCATAACTCCTCAACCATTCATCATATGGATATGAATTAGGACTTTTTGGAAAGGGGAGACAAAGATCTACAACTTTCATATTCACCAAAAATCCATTTCAAACTTATTTGATGTTGAAAAGTCAAGTTGAATATGGACCAAAAACTTGCCAAATTTGGAAACTTTGAATTATAGGTCACTTTCCATTTTTAGTAACTTTTGCCATGACCTTTGAATATTCAAGATGGATGTTTAGAATGATTAATAGACACCATTTGAACATGATAGAGGTGTCTCAACTCATTTCCCCCACCTCATTGCCCTTAGTTGACTGCACAGTTGACTTTTTGGTCCTCAAATGACCTTAAAATGTCTTGATTAACCTGGGCCTCTACCACTCGGTGAAATTGCTTCAAAATTAAACCCTAGCTCATGTAAGCTCCTTATACTCATCATGTGATCCTCCTCCCAAGAAAATACCTCATCTCTTGCACAAAGGATCTTTTTGAAGTTCTTGACCTGGTGATTGCTTAAGCTACAAACAAAAATGTTAATGACATATTTTTGTGCTTTTGGTTTGTAAACAAAATAAGAAAAACAATGATATACAATTCAAGCATGCATGGTGATCCCAAATCGCTCACAAGAGATCCCTACCCAAAGGAAAGGGATCCAAGATGCTCAATAATCCTTGAGGCTATGCAATGCAATGTTATGATGCCATGAGGGATCTTAGGGACAAAATTGGGGTCTTACAGATGCCCCTATTTAAGGTCATTCTAGCCGGAGAAGTGAAGGTTAAAATCTTCGTCTCGACGAGGTAGAATGGACTTAAATAATAACAAAGAGAAAAATTTTGGTCCCTAAGAGACCTCATAATGCAAATGTATGTATGCAAAACAAACAAACTCCGTGGGGATATGTGTCCACAAAGAAGAAAAGAGATCGGGAGAAATTGACAACCCATAGGAGTGATACACTCACTAGGGATAGAGACTCTGGGGACTCTTGTGAGGAAAAGAAAAGAAATGCGTGAGCAGGGCACGACTCAAAGCTGGGGAAAAGACTTTATTGGGAATAAATCCAATGGAAAGATTCGAACTGACTCGAAGGTGCATGTATTGGGGAATATGCCAACACAGCAAAAGACGAACCACAACAGATACCTTACTGGGGATGTCTAAAAAGGCTCTCCTGGGGAAGCATCAGGATGAGGTGTTACCGGTTACTGGGTAACAAGCTCAATGAGACATGTGATCTGATCACCGGTATAAGGGTGAGAGACCAACAAGCTTGGTAAGAATGAATATCTAAGACCGGTATAAGGGTGAGAGATATCAATCAACCAAATCATCTGAGGAGGACCTAAAAGGTATATCTCAACTCAGGAAAATCTGACTCCACCGGGGACCAAAGTCATAAGAGGGAGCAGAAGGAAGGAACACCAGGGATACCGGTTATTAGATATATAATAGGTGACCAACCAAAGCGTGAATTGGGGAATATTCCCAAAACACTCATCATCCAAAAAGAGGGCAGAACGCAAACTCGATTATGGGATGGATATTCGATTCCAAAACAAGGAATACGAATCTTACTCGACTGGGGAAGAACAAAAGGCTTCGACCAAAGAGTGCATGAGATGTATTATCTATTACCGTCAGAACGTAGATAATACACTTGCATGGAATATTATCCACAACCGGTTACTGGGTTAATAAAGGATAAATCAACCGACAAAGAAAGGCATCGGGATACCAAAACTAGGTATATAATGATGACCAATCAAGGCGTGAATTGGGGAATATTCCCAAAACACTCATCATCCAAAAAGAGGGCAAAACGCAAACTCGATTAGGATGGATATTCGATTCCAAAATAAGGAATACAAATCTTACTCGACTGGGGAAGAACAAAAGACTTCGACCAAAGAGTTCATGAGATATATTATCTATTACCGTCAGAACGTAGATAATATACTCGCATGGAAGATTATCCACAACCAGTTACTGGGTTAATAAAGGATAAATCAACTGACAGAGAAAGGCATCGGGATACCAAAACTAGGTATATAATAATGACCAATCAAAGGGAGTAACGATCATTACCGACAAACAGAACGTAGATAATATACTCGCTGGGGATAAAATTGCATAACCAGAGCAATTATCCAAAAGAAGGAGGGAATATCAATACCGAATATTGGATAATGATAACCGTCAAAGAGGGGATTACATCTACCGAATACTGGGTAGATAACCACGGAAGAGTAACCGTCATCAACTAGGATGAACAACAAGGGTTAACTCTGCGAAGGGGAAAAAAGGTAGGATTTACAACTACCGGTATAAGGGTAGAAAACCACACACTCCACTGTGGGGAAAAATAGGATTTAAAACTATCGGTATAAGGGTAGAAAACCACAAAACTCCGTTGGGGATAAGATGAATGATTGCCGATTACTGAGAAATTATTCATTTATACCACGGGGAAGCACAAGAAAACAGTCACAAGAGGCCAATTTAGGATCAAACCAAAAAGGCAAACTGAATCAAGACTCATCCTAATGAGGATATAACTCAATAGGGGAACCCATCCCAATATATGTGTTGGGGGGAACGGAAACAACCATCGTCCACGAGGATATAACTCAGTGGTGAGTGCAGAAGGAAAGATAAACACTTTCTGGTTAAGGGGCTGACTCTATATTGAGGGATCAGACACCCACATCTGCTTGGGGATATATTACCAACTAGCAGAGGATAACAAACAAAAGATATATGGCAAAAATGCAATATGAATATCCAAATGTTTGAAGATATGCGCATATGCGTGATTTATGTATGATGAATGCTGACAAACCGACATTTCTAACACAAACAAGTCTAGGAGCAGGCACACAGCCGTCCGGTACTACATCTCAAGGGAGAAAGCCCAAAATCACCGGAGAGTATCAAATCTGCCGGGGAATCAGAGATACCAGGAAATCACAAAATCTCTGAGGGATGAATCATCAGTCAATCCGGCTGGAGAAAAGAGTTCATTGCACAGGCAGAAACTGCCACAAAAGCAACTCTACTTGGGAATCCATCTGAGGGATACAAGAGATTCTGGGGATCAACCACCCAGTACCAAACTCACCAAGGAGATCACACCTGCTGAGGAGAAAAGATCGCTCTTCCGCTGAAGGGGAGAGTGGTGGACATCTCAACAAGCATACCACTCGGGGATGAACCATAAGTCTCAGCTGGGGAAACGAGCTTAAAGCACAAGTAGAATCTGCCACACAAGCAACTCTACCGGGGATTAGAGATACTAGGAAACAACCATATCTCTGCAGGGGATAAATCAACACAGATAAAATCCACCATATCAACAACCCCACTGGGGATTTATCCGAGGAAATGAAAGAAGTCTGGGGATCAACCACCGACATCGAATCTTCCAGTGAGGACACATCTGCTGAGGAGGAAAGATCACTGCTCTGCTGAAGGGCGGGGAGGTGAATAACCTCAACAAACACTCTGCTTGGGGATATAAACCTCAACAAACACTGGAGGAAGAGGATACAGTCATGCCAGGGATATGAACAAATGTCTTACCCTGTTGGAAATCATACCAGCCTTGGGAGAGCACTGAGGATCTCCTAAGTATCTTTTATCATTGTGAATGTTCACTTTGTTTTAAAAACAATTTATGAAGAAATTTGTTTGTTTAAAACAATGATATTTTCTCAATTAAAACATGCAAAACATTTGTTGAATAGAAACAAATAAGAGTGCAAATAATTGGATAAAAGCTCAAATTGATTTGATGGAATGGTAGGCTGCAAATGGCAAGACTCCATAGATCTTTACAAGTCTGAAATTGGTGATATATATTGGAAAAGGGCTACATTGAACATAATGACCATTTCTCCACCAATTCTGAATTCGATGTATTCGAAGCTTTGGTTGATGACGAATGAGCAAGAATCTCTGACGGATGACAGTTGTAGAACATAAGTCTTGTCACGATGCAGTTACTTTGCCAAATCCCTAATTTTTGCCTAGATTGCCCCAGGATGAGGTACCCAATCTAGCGGGATGCATATATTAATTTTTTCATGTCTCTAACTTTTGCCTGGATCGCTCTTTCGGGTTTTCAATCCACCGAGACTCTCATTTTTGCCTAAGCCGCCCTTTCGGGTTTTCAACTTAGCGAGCTATTCTGTTTTTATTTTAGGCGAAGTATTTCTTGACTGCATCTGAATTCACAGGACGAGTGAAATCCTCCCCATCCATAGTTGTAAGCATCAAAGCACCGCCTAAAAAGGCTCTCTTAACAACATATGGACCCTTATAGTTTGGAGTCCACTTGCCTCTGGAATCGGGCGCGAAAGACAAGACTTTCTTGAGCACAAGGTCACCTTCTCGGAACACACGAGGCTTGACCTTCTTATCAAAAGCTTTCTTCATTCTCTGCTGATATAACTGACCATGGCACATGGCAGTCAATCTCTTCTCTTCAATCAAATTCAGTTGGTCATAACGACTCTGAACTCATTCAGCATCAGTCAACTTGGCTTCTATCAAGACTCTCATTGATGGGATCTCCACCTCTACTGGGAGTACGGCCTCCATGCCGTAAACAAGAGAAAAAGGGGTTGCCCCTGTTAAAGTGCGGACAGATGTACGATATCCATGCAAAGCGAATGGCAGCATCTCATGCCAATCTTTGTACGTAACAACCATCTTCTGGATAATCTTCTTGATATTCTTATTAGCAGCTTCAACAGCCCCATTCATCTTGGGTCTATAAGGAGAAGAATTATGGTGTGCAATCTTGAACTCATTACACAGCTCTTTCATCATTTTGTTGTTCAAGTTAGATCCATTATCAGTAATGATCTTATCTGGAACACCATATCGGCATATAAGTTGATTCTTGATAAACTTCACAACCACTTGCCTGGTCACATTTGCATATGATGCCGCTTCAACCCATTTGGTGAAGTAATCAATTGCTACGAGAATAAATCTGTGTCCATTGGACGCTTTCGGCTCAATCATGCCAATCATGTCAATTCCCCACATGGAGAAAGGCCATGGTGAAGAAATCACATTCAGAAGTGTCGGAGGAATATGAATCTTATCCGCATAAATCTGACACTTATGGCATTTCTTCACATATTTGCAGCAATCAGACTCCATTGTCATCCAATAGTAGCCTTCTCTCAACATCTTTCTAGCCATGGCATGTCCATTGGAATGAGTACTTAATGAACCCTCATGGACCTCAGTCATCAACAGGTCTGCTTCGTGTCTATCCACGCATCTGAGCAGAACCATGTCAAAATTTCTCTTATAAAGCACTTCGCCATTGAGGTAAAAACTTCCTGACAATCTCCTCAAAGTCTTCCTATCTTTCGCAGATGCCCCAGGTGGGTAAACCTGGTTCTGAAGGAAACACTTGATGTCATAATACCATGGCTTATCATCTTTCGCTTCTTCAACTGCAAATACATGAGCTGGTCTATCCAAGCACATCACAGTGATATTGGGAACTTCATTCCACAGTTTAACCATAATCATCGAAGCAAGCGTAGCAAGAGCGTCTGCCATTCGATTCTCATCTCGAGGAATATGATGGAAGTCAACTTCAGTAAAAAACGTTGAAATCCTCCTCGCATAATCTCTATATGGAATGAGACCAGGCTGATTCGTCTCCCATTCACCCTTGATCTGATTGACAACGAGGGCCGAATCACCATAAACATCAAGATGCTTGATCCTTAGATCAATGCATTCCTCCAATCCCATAATACAGGCTTCATACTCAGCCATATTATTCGTGCATTTGAAAGTTAGCCTTGCTGTAAAAGGAATATGTGTGCCCTGAGGAGTAATAATTACTGCCCCAATACCATTTCCATACTGATTTACAGCACCATCAAACACCATACTCAATCTGGAACCAGGCTCTAGCCCTTCATCGAGTGTAGGCTCATCACAATCCTTCAGTTTCAAATACAGAATCTCCTCATCTGGGAAGTCATACTGAACTGACTGATAATCCTCCATCGGCTGGTGTGCCAAGTGGTCAGCCAAGATACTACCTTTAATAGCTTTCTGAGCTCGATACTCAATATCATACTCAGATAACAACATCTGCCAACGGGCAATCCTCCCGGTTAAAGCAGGTTTCTCGAAGATGTACTTGATAGGATCCACTCTGGATATCAACCAAGTCGTATGATTTATCATATACTGGCGTAAGCGCTTAGCAGCCCAAGCCAAAGCACAACATGTCTTCTCAAGCATTGAGTATCGAGACCCACAATCGGTGAACTTCTTACTCAGGTAGTAAATAGCATACTCTTTCTTCCCTGATTCGTCTTGGTGACCAAGGACACAACCCATTGAGTCTTCAAGAACTGTCAGATACATGATCAAAGGTCTTCCTTCTACAGGCGGAGACAGGATTGGAGGTTCAGACAGATACTCTTTGATACTATCGAAAGCTTTCTGGCAATCCTCGGTCCAATCATGAGACTGATCTTTCCAGAGGAGCTTGAATATTGGCGCACATGTGGCAGTCATGTGGGATATGAATCTGGAAATATAATTCAAGCGACCAAGAAAACCTCGGACTTGCTTCTCAGTTTTGGGCGCAGGCATCTCTTGTATTGCTTTGACATTTGCAGGATCAACCTCAATACCTCTTTCGCTGACAATAAAGCCCAATAACTTGCCAGAACAGACTCCAAATGTACACTTGTTGGGATTCAGACGAAGCTTGTACTTCCTCAAACGCTGAAAAAGCTCCAACAAATGCTCTATATGTTCAACTTCCGTCCTCGACTTAGCAATCATATCATCAACATATACCTCAATCTCCTTGTGCATCATATCATGAAATAAGGTAGTCATAGCTCGTTGATACGTGGCTCCGGCGTTCTTCAAACCGAAGGGCATCACTCGATAACAGAACGTTCCCCAAGGTGTGATGAATGTTGTCTTCTCCATATCCTCGGGTGCCATCTTAATTTGATTATATCCGGAAAATCCATCCATAAATGAGAAGACATTGAATTTAGCTGTATTGTCTACCAACATATCAATATGTGGTAGAGGGAAATCATCTTTCAAACTAGCTTTATTCAAATCTCTATAGTCCACACACATTCGGACTTTTCCATCTTTCTTAGGCATGGGCATAATATTGGCCACCCATTGAGGATATGTAGAAGTCACCAGAATCCCCGCATCAATTTGCTTCTGAACTTCCTCTTTGATCTTCACTGCCATATCAGGATGAGTTCTTCTGAGCTTTTGCTTCACAGGCACGCACTCAGGCTTCAAAGGTAAGAAATGTTGCACAATATCTGTATCTAGACCCGGCATGTCTTCATACGACCAAGCAAAGATATCAACATATTCTCGTAGCAATTCTATCAACCCCTTCTTAATAAATTCTTCCAAGAGTGCCCCAATCTTCACTTCTCGCATACAATCTTCAGACCCCAAGTTGACTGTTTCCAGATTCTCAAGGTGCGTCTGAATGATCTTCTCTTCATGCTTAAGTAGACGGGTAATCTCATCAGGAATCTCTTCAACATCATCTTCTTCCGCCTCAAATACAGGGAATTCAAAATTGGGAGATGGTGTTGGATCATTATGTTCAATTTGTTTGATCAACCTGCATAATGATTTTTGATATGAAAAGCTTTTAGAAAAATCAAACAAGGAAAATCATTATGCAGATGAAAAGATTGATTTTATTCTATTTTTTAAGGTTTTATGTGATCACCAATTTCATGCAAAAAGCAAAAAGGGAAAATAATTGGAAAAATAAACATTTAACATGAATTTATTGAATGAAAATATCATTGTATTTATGTTTCCAACAATGTCATTACTCCTCCTTTTGGCATGGGAGAAGGGTTTTTAAACAAAGTGATCATTACGCTGACTTGTGGATAACTGTAGGAACATCCACAACGACCCAATTGTTGCAGATCCCACTAGGGATAACAAAATTGTCAGAATCCTCTGCATCCTCTTCCAAGACAGCAACAGCCTCCTCGTCCTTACTGGTGTGGATAAAACCTCCACTCTTGAACAACCCTTTCTCATTGAAAACCCCAGAAGAAAAGCCAATGCCAGCCCGATACTTATTGTCCTCCAGCTCAATCATTTTTCCTAGACCAGCAATTGCACCACACTTAATGGCCAATTTCGCATCTCTATAGGAAGTAAATGAAGGAGTTATCTTCTCAACAGGCTCAGCTATAGATAAAGCTTAGAAAGGAGTTCCAACTTCATCCTCAACATCTATGTATGAGAAGGAAGACAAGTGGCTAACCAGGAGAGCCTTTTCTCCCCGTACCACCACCAGCTTCTTATTCTTTACAAATTTCAGTTTTTGGTGTAGGGTGGATGTCACGGCGCCCGCCTCGTGAATCCATGGTCTGCCTAAGAGACAGCTATATGATGGGTGAATATCCATAACCTTGAAGGTAATTTGGAAATCACTTGGTCCAATTTTGATTGGGAGATCAACTTCCCCAATCACAGTCTTTCGAGACCCATCGAAAGCTTTCACAACAACTCCACTCTTCCTCATGGGAGGCCCTTGATAAGATAGTCTTGAGAGAGTGGATTTTGGCAATACGTTCAGGGATGACCCAATGTCCACCAGCACATTGGACATGGCGTCGTCTTTGCAATTCATGGATATGTGTAAAGCCAAGTTGTGATCTCTTCCCTCCTTAGGGAGATCAGAGTCACAAAAACTCAAATTGTTACAAGCGGTAATGTTTGCAACAATGTTATCGAACTGTTCTATAGTGACATCATGACCTACATACGCCACATCCAAAACTTTCTGCAGAGCCTCTCTATGTGGTTCTGAATTCAAAAGTAATGATAACACGAATATCTTGAATGGCGTTTGTAGAAGCTGGTCTACAACATTGTACTCACTCTTTTTGATGAGCTTCAACATCTCATCACAGTCTTCTCTCACATTTCCACTAGGGCCAACAGAAGTAAGAGCTTTTAGTACAGAGGAGGGTTTAACAACAGGTGCCGAATTCAGAGAATTCACCGCATTCCCAACCAGGCGTTCAACAAAGTCAGCATTAGACTGGGGCTTCGGTGGTGCTGAAAACACACGACCGTTGCGGGTCAAACCACTTACGTCAGCAATATTCACAACAAAGGAGGATGGAAAAGTCACCTCTTTCCCATCTTCTACAGCAACAGCATTGTAACGGAATGGGATTGCCTTTTCAGAAGAATAAGGTACTGGACCGGCAGGTTTAATGATCAAGGCAGGAGAAACCTTCTAGTTGCTACCATCGTACTTAATGATAACAGGTTCGGGTATCCGAAATACTGGGGAAATCACGTTGACCTCAGGCTCATCTTCGTCAACATTTCTATTCTGAAGAATCTCAATGACTCCTTCATCCAACATTTCTTGAAGATCTTTGCGCACCTGGCGACAACCCAATCGATTAACAGGGCAGATTCGGCATTTATCATGGTCGTGCTCATAATGACTGTACTCACACTGCAAACGGTGCAACTCGACCAATGATTGTCGAATATGACTAACATATTTGACTTTGTACTTGCCAGGGCAGCCCTGGACCATGTTGATAGATTTCCCATGCTCGGGCAATGGGTTCTTCTTCACATTAGAACCTATGTCCTCAAAACACAGAATGTCGCACCTCACAAGGTCTTGAACCTTGGTCTTCAAAGGAAAGCAATTCTCCACGTCATGGCCGGGAGCACCAGAATGGTATACACAATGCAATTTAGGCTTATACCACCACTGAGGGTTAGCAGGTATAGCTGGTGGGTCTCTCGGAGTAATCAACTTCCTCTCTATCAAAGAGGGATATAACTTTGTGTACGTCATTGGAATCAGATCAAAAGTCATCTTTTTCCTCTCGTAACTCGTGCTGGTTTGATTAGTGTTTCGAGGCTGGTAGGCCTGCTACTGCGGACGGTGCTGTTGTTGATATTACTGAGGTGGTTGCTGATTGTTACTATGTTGTTGATATTGTTGATTATCTCTGATAACAGGTGCTATATGAGCCACCTGGTGCTGGTTACCGGCGGGACGCACGGTCTTCCTCCTCCCAGAGGGTCTTCTAGGTTTCACATGGGAGGTCACAGCATGTGCCTCTCCATCTTTCTTCTTCGCAAACGTCCCATAATGTTTGGCAGAAGAGCCTTCATCTTTGGTCAGACGTCCTTCTCTAACCCCTTCTTCTAGACGCATCCCCATGTTCACCATCTCGGTGAAGTCAGAAGGAGTGCTAGCAATCATCCACTCATAATAGAATGAACTCAAGGTCTTCGGAAAGATCTTGGTCATTTCCTTCTCTTCTAGCGGAGGCACGATCTGTGCTGCCAACTCTCGCCACCTTTCGGTGTACTCTTTGAATGTTTCTTTGTCCTTCTGGGACATGGCCCTTAGCTGATCTCTATCGGGAGCCACATCCACATTATACTTGTACTGCTTGACGAAGGCTTCGCCAAGGTCATTGAAGGATCGGATGTTCGCACTGTCTAAGCCCATATACCAGCGCAGAGCAGCACCGGACAGACTGTCCTGAAAGTAGTGGATGAGCAACTGGTCATTATCAGTCTGACTTGACATCTTCCTGGCATACATGACCAGGTGGCTGAGAGGACAAGTGTTCCCTTTGTATTTTTCAAAGTCAGGGACCTTGAATTTCACAGGAATTTTCACATTGGGAACTAGGCAGAGATCGGCAGTAGACTTGCCAAACAGATCCTTTCCTCTAAGAGTTTTCAATTCCTTGCGAAGCTCAAGAAATTGGTCATTCATAGCGTCCATCTTCTCATGAACATCTGGGCCCTCAGATGGCTCAGAATGATAGATGGTGTCGTCTACCCTGGGCATGGTATGCACGACAGGAGGAGGAATAGTAAGGACCGGGCTAGATGCCGGGATAGAAGCAAAAGTTGCAGCAGGACCCTCAGGCATAAAGTGTGGAGGCATCCCCCACGGAAACCCGGTTGGCATAGCTGTCGGCACAAAGTGTGCACTGGCAGCAGGCACAGTTGAGGAAACAATCTCAGAGATGACTGTCCTCTGGGGAGGAGTTGAAGGCATTGGAGAAGACTGGCTCTGGGCAGCCAGGAACGATTCCATCAAAGCACTCAGTCTGGCGACTTCTTCTTTGAGTTCACGGTTCTCTTGCTCTAGATGATCCATCAGCCTTGCAGAGTTGGCTCTAGTGTAGTACTAGTGAGTCAACTTGTCTTCAAAATAAATGAAGAACACAGAGTTAGACCACAGGACCAGCAGTTGGGAACAAAACCTGCTTATGCATATGATGCATGCAATGCTTGTGCACATGATTTGTTTTTATTTCAAAGGAACTCTAGGGTTTTATTTGCAAATTTTGGAAATATTAACTGTTTATCACATATGGAAATATCTCATCAAAGAATATTAGGGAAAAGAAGTACAGCATTGTCAATCGTGTACAAGAGAAAAGGAAAATAATCATCCTATGGATCCCTATAAACAATCATCTAATGCTCGGGATACAGGAAGACAAGATGCACGAAGCTTCTTCAGTTCCCTCTCGTAGGCTACTTCCATATTTGTTTTCTCTTTGGCGAGTCGATCATACTTCCTCTTCCAAAACTTGGAAGACTGAGGAAGTAGAGATGTCCATGCATCATTAGGATCATCAATCACCTGATGCTCGAGGAACTCTATCAAAGCATCCTTCTCCTTAATCTGCTGAAGTAACTCTTCCCTTTCACGGATCCAGGCACGTGATAGGTCTTCGTCTCTCAACTCGTCTACTCCTTGATTAGGGAGGGTTGAAGGCCCAACCACAATCATAGGTGTAGGTCTCGGATACTCGTAAGGCATGAGATACTCAGATGCTTTCTTCCTTACCCAAGTAGTGTAAGGCTCCAAGGCAATGCAATTCTTAGGGCCTAACTCTTTCCTTCCTTTCTTATGAATCTTGCGCCAAGCGCGAACCATTCTACCCTTCAAGCCTTGGGGATCTTTACCCTCCTTAAATAACACACCCTCTAACAGAATGTTATTAGGTTTATCCTTTAGGGGGAACCCAAACTGACGACGTGCTAAAACAGGGTTGTAGCTAATCCCACCACATGTACCAAGAAGAGGTACATTCGAGAATTCACCACAAGAGTCAATAATCTGCACACCATCATATACACGATTATACCAAGAGATATCATCATTAGTGAGAGACATAAGTCTCGTGGACCACCGCAGACATCCCTTGTTCTTCTTGAAAGCGACCGTTTGAGGTAAGTGAGAAACAAACCACTTATACAACAGAGGCAAACAGCACACAATAGCGCCACCACCCTTTGCATTCCTCATATGCAAAGAGAAATAGGTATCACCCAACAGAGTCGGAACGGGATTAAGAGCAGAGAATATCATAATAACGTTCACATCCACAAACTTGTCGATGTTGGGGAACAATACCAACCCATAGATGAGAAGTACAAATATGGCTTCAAAGGCATCCTCACTCATGGCCTTCCCATAAACAGTAGCTTGAGCAATGAGGAACTCAGAAGGGAGACCTTGAATTCCACCTTTGGTAGTCATATGAGCATCAACCAAGGATTCATCTATGTGCAACATGTCTGCTATCGCTTGAGAAGTAGGAATACTCTCCAAGCCACCGAACGGCAACTGATCCAGGATAGGTATACCCACAAGATAAGCATACTCCTTAAGGGTAGGCAAAAGCTGAAAATCTGGAAAAGTGAAGCAACGGTACAAGGGATCATAAAACTGCACCAATACGCTCATCAATCCTTCATCCACCTGAGTAGTCAGAAGAGGAAGAAGCTTCCCAAAACGAGCTTTGAAACCCAAGGGATCTAGTACATAGGATGTCAGATTCCTTAACTCTTTCAGATCTGGTTGCCTGAAACTGTACTTCTTTGTATGCCTTCTTTGTCTTTCCATGTCTGAAAATTTTGCAAATAAACCCCCTTAAGTTCCTTAAAAATTTTCTTTATTACTGATGATATGGATGCAAATGGATGCATGAATGCATGAATGCAACAATCACACTCAAGGATCAAGCAAAGCACACCAAACAAAGGTCATGGGATGGATCATATTATCCTTAATATCAATCATCCATTTTGGTGGATTATGGTTTACACCTTATCAACACCCAAGTTCCATTGATATTAAGGATATATGAACGGATCAACCATGAATCAAGGGTTTGTTGCAAGTCACGAGCATGGAGTCTTGGTTAAGGACCACCCAAAGGGAGTTTACTAGGGTTTAAACCTGCCAAACATGTTCTACAAGAGGTTCCCATAGTCATCATCCCATCTTTCGGATATTATCGGAGAAATGAATACTCGTATTCCAAAAATATTCTCAAGAGAGACTCTTATGAGTGTAGTATCGCGTAACAATCGTATCAAATGTTACATTTGAACGACTTCCGCACTACATCCTAAAAATAGGCCAAGATGGGTTTCATAAACTAAGGTCCTTAGCTTCTAAGGTCTATATTGGAAAGAGTAATGTCTAACCACAACTTACTTGTGTGACATTATTGATCCCAACATGACCTCCACCAAGCGAATGGACTTGCAAGTCAACTTGCTAAGGAATAACTCCACACAAGTCAACAAGACTATGCCATTATCCTATCCTAAGTGCACTCGAGTTCGGGTATAGAACTCATCTCACAAAGATCACCAAGCATACAAGGAATTAATATCAAGCAAATCAATCATTACATACAATACATTAATCTCAAATTGCACAAAAATATGTCACAAAACAAATATAATACAACAAGCATGAAAAGTTGGCAAAACCCACTAGGGAGATTCTTATCCCCAGCAGAGTCGCGACTTTTCTGTAGCGGGGTGTTCGTTACCATTGGAGATATTGACTAAATCCAAGGTAAATCATACAAGTCGAGTCGCCACCGCACTTCTATTTATCCAAAGGAATGGTTAGAAAGCGAACAAAAACCTAAAAGTTTTAACAAAAACTAGTAAAAGAAACAGAGATCTGGGTAAGGGGGTTGGTTGGGCAATGGGAAGGTGTTAGGAACCCAAAACATCCTAGGTACTCCTAGGGAGCCCTTTTCACACTTGGGAAGGTTGTTTGTTTTGTGAAAATTTTATTTGTGCAAACATGATTGAAGAGATGAGAAGAGAATATACAAGTTATTTACATTTTATGTTTGGATGGATAAACCCATTGCCTACATACCCTCTTATAAAAAGATTAGGATCAAAACCTCGTAGTTCAGGGTAAAAATTTCAAAATGAGTGGATTGATTGGTCCAAAAGCCTTAAGGTCTTTTGTTATCAAAGGGAGAAAACTCAACCTAAAACCACAAGTCCACTATGTGAGGATAGCTTCAACATGCTAGTGAGGGGTTAACCTTATACTAAGCATGGAAGGCTCATTGTCCATCACTAAGGACAAAGGTGAGTATTACATCTACCACAAAGATAACTCAAACCTAATAGCTAAAGGTTATGAAAAATTTGATTAAGAAATGGTCATTGAAACCACAAAGAGCACACTTGAATGGGTTATATTTACCAATTAGAAGTATATACAAAAATGGTCAAAGTTGACTTAAAGATTCAATTCAAAATGAGTATCATGAAAAGAAAGTTTGAAAATCAAAAGCATAAGGCTTAGGTTTCTAATGTTGAAAACAGTAGTCAAATGTTTGCACAAAAATGGTTTTAGCTTGGGTTAGGGTGGAAAGATGAAGAAAAAGGCTAAGTCCTAAGGGAAACAAGAAGGTGAGGGAATGAAACCACACTAAGAGTTCCTCTCTTAAGATCATATTGATGATCCAAGTGGCTCCCATCCTTTGGAATAAGCAAGCACAATGTATAAGCTCAAGCAATCAAACAAGTCTCATAAGAGATCATCAATGTATCTTGTATTTTCCACTTAGATGAACATGATAATGATTCTACAATTAAGCTCAAAAGGAAACTCTTAGTTCAAGAACACACACATCAAAAGTTCCAAACATCACACACTATATTCAGACAAAAGGGCTCAAACAATGGATGGACTTTAGTCAAAAGGGGTCATATCAACCTCGACAAACAACCCAAACTATAAAAGGGTAATCTGTAGCTCTTAACCACTAACATTGAAAGTTAGGGTGAAGCTGATCAAAGATGGTAAATGAGGATGAGACCTCATGCTCTTAACCCTAGCCAGGGTGAGCTCATGACAAAGAAAGTGTGGGGATCCAGAAAGAGAGATCCTATTCCACTTGACAGACACTGGACAAAGATCTTGGGTACATGTTCAGAAGCATTAGCACGTAGTGCGAGCATAAAGAACGACTCACTGAATAACGGGGGATTGGCTACTAATCCCTTTTATCCGTCAATTGCCTCAATTCTTGGAGGTCTTATCAAATATCACATGCCTCATCTTGGAGGTCTTTGGCACAATTGTAAACAAACACAAACAGAGCCTCTGAAGGAGGACTTGCCAGCAAAATGCCTGCCAAAAAGGTGACAGGACTTCAGACTACATGAAGTAAGAAGCTAACTACCTCAGTGGTGTGTCAACCATAATCCAAAGCTCAAGCAAGAGCTAAAGTAAGCAAGCAACTAAGGTACCTGTACAAAGACTAAACAGTTAATACTTTAGTCATAAAACCAACAGACAAACAGTGAAACCATTCAACAGTTACACAACTCAATGAACAATGCTCAAGCACTCAAATGAACTCATGAGCTCAAGCACATCACTTAAAATCCTACAAAACAAACAAAAGTTAGAACTCAAAGCATTTGTATCTCACAAAGTGAGAACAAATCAACCATCAATGCTAAATGTCCAAACCTGAAACACAAAGCACAGTTAGTTTATGCACAAAACAATAGTACAAAGACTAAGTTCAAAACCAAACCAAATGATCAAAACAGAACCCAATGTTTTACATAATGCACATTCAAACAATCCACAAAATGTCCTCAAAAGGACCAGCATCAAATCAATAAGCAAGTACCTCAAATGGCCTATGCTATGCAATGACAAATAATATGCACAAAATGAACTTCCAACTTAGAAAATCCAAATCAAAACAGAAATGCATGCAATGACCTTGAGATATTTTATGCAAGTTTTTCATGTCATGAACAATCAATATGCAAAAGATCAAATCCAGAAAGGTTCAAATGATATATGAACAAAAATGCACAAATCCAATGTCAAAAATGTGACACAAATTGTCACACTTTATTCTCCATGTGTCAAAAATGATGATAACATGCGAGAAAAATTCCAAACCAGTGCTAAAAAATTCATATCATGAGTGAATATTAAGCATGCAAAAAATGGGATCAAATGGTTTAAAGATGAGGATTTCACAATGCAATTAACACAACATGTCAAATTAGCACAACTTCAATTCAAAAATTCAAACATACAAAACCAGACATCAACAAATCATGAAATTAACATCAAAAAATAATAGACATCAAAACAAAACCATGAAAAAAAATTGGGATTAATTTGGACTATTGTTGAATTTTTTATGATTTTTTCAAAGCAAGAAAATAAATTGGAAAATAAATGGAAATGGAGGGAAACAAATATATTTGAATAAAACTAAGAAAATATCACAACCATTGGATCTCAGTGCGCGCCAAGATCAAAGGTCCAAGTTCAAATGAGTGAAACGATGCATTTCATTAATGTGTTGGCATGCACACTCAGCGGTCAAACGCACACGCGGCTTGGTCAAGCAAATCACAGCCAAACAAACAGACACGCAAGGCAAACACATGGCAGCACAGTCAGCTAACCCTAACAATTACAGAGACGCCGGAGCTAAGCTCCGGTCGTCTTCTCCGGCCAAGCTCCGGTGAGTTCAACAAAAAAAAATCCAGAAATTAGGAAGGCATACATCGTTCGAACCAGTTTCTCATGTACATTCCAAATATGCAATCAATTTCATCTAATTCCTCATAGATTTTCCAGATCGAAGCAAAACATTTTCATGATCAAAACTTTCAGTTCACATATCATGCTCAATACTTAACCATTTTCAAATCTAAACATATCTACAAGCTCTACTAATCAAGATCTACACATCTATGACCTTAAAATAGCAAAAAGAGATGATGAATTTGAAGTCACCTTGAAGTGAAAGTTGCTGAAATCGTGCTCTCAAGCATTCTACAGCTCTAGATCTACTCCTATACACTTGCCTTGAAGCTTTATGCAAACAGGATCAATTGAAACCACTTGAATCTTCCTCAATTTCAAACTTCCATTGCCATGAGGATGCTCTTGATGTGCTTGAGTTATGGATGAATTTCACTAAACAGTGGTTGATTCTTGATCCGTGAATGATGATGATCAAGAATATGCAAGAATTTTTGGTGTTTGTGTGGAGAAAATCAAGAATCGAAGAGAGAGAAAAATGGAGGGAGTTTTTGAATTTTCAGATCTGAAATGGTTCTCCTTTGATTATGGTTAGGGTTTCAGCTTATATACTCCTTGCTAATGACACTGAAAATCACTTAAGCCATGTACTAATCATGATTAGTGAGATATAAGGCAATTTGCAAAAATGCAAAAGTGAGCTATTATGGCCATGATACACGTGCAAACTCTCATGCAATGCTTGGAATTCACTCAAAATCATCCAATGGTCATGATGGAATCGTTAATTTGCTTGTATCATAAGCCAAAAATGAATGATGGAAATTCACTTCAAAATGAACACATGAGAAATGATGAGCATACACACTTTTCCCATGCATGGCAAAAGCTATTTTGAGATGTCTTGATCATGAGAAGCATTTTGCAAAAAGAATGGACCAATTTGGAGCATTGCATCAAAAGTTATGTCATTTTGAATTTCCATGCACACTTTGTGATCAAATGACCATAACTCCTCAACCATTCATCATATGGACATGAACCAGGACTTTTTGGAAAGGGGAGACAAAGATCTACAACTTTCATGTTCACCAAAAATCCATTTGAAACTTCTTTGATCTTGAAAAGTCAAGTTGAATATGGAAACTTTCATGTGGACCAAACACTTGCCAAATTTGGAAACTTTGAGTTATATGTCACTTTCCATTTTTAGTAACTTTTGCCATAATCTTTGAATCTATAAGATGGATGTTTAGAATGATGAATAGACACCATTTGAACGTGATAGAGGTGTCTCAACTCATTTTGTAGTCCAAGATCTCTTCATCAGGAAAATGAATAGACACCAGGTTTTGGCCCTTCTTCAAGCAATGGTTCATCACAATCTTTCATTTTGTAGTCCAAGATCTCTTCATCAGGAAAATCATACTGCACTGGCTAATAATCTTCAATTGGTTTGTGAGCCAAGCGGTCAGCCAAGATACTACCTTTGATCGCTTTCTAAGATCGGTATTCAATATCATACTCTGATAACAACATCTGCCAACGGGCAATCCTCCCAATTAAAGCAGGCTTCTCAAATACATACTTGATTGGATCCATTTTGGATATCAACCAAGTGGTATGATTCAACATGTACTGACGCAGACGCTTAGCAGGCAAAGCCAATGCGTAACAAGTCTTCTCTAGCATAGAATACCGAGTCTCACAGTCGGTGAATTTCTTATTGAGGTAGTAAATTGAAAATTCTTTTATTCCAGTTTCATCTTGTTGACCAAGAACATAGCCCATACTATCTAAAAGGACAGTTAAATACATGATCAACGGTCTTCCTTCAATAGGTGGAGATAAAATCGGAGGCTCAAGTAGATACTCTTTGATACTATCAAAAGCTTTCTGGCAGTCTTCGATCCAATCACAAGACTGATCTTTCTGAAGAATCTTGAATATAGGTGCACATGTGGCAGTCATGTATGAAATGAATCTTGATATATAATTCAAGAGGCCGAGAAAACCTCTGACTTTCTTTTCAATTTTTGGCACAGGCATCTCTTGTATTTCTTTGACATTGGCAGGATTAACTTCAATACCCTTCTCGCTGACGATAAAGCCCAACAACTTACCAGACCGAACACCAAAAGTATACTTATTTGGGATTCAATCGAAGTTTATATTTCCTCAAATACTGGAATAGCTTCAACAAATGTTGAACATGTTCCTCCTCATCAATGGATTTAGCAATCATGTCATCGACGTATACTTCAATCTCTTTATGCATCATATCATGGAAAAGAGTAGTCATTGCTCTTTGGTAAGTTGCACCAACATTCTTCAAACCGAAAGGCATCACTCTATAACAGAATGTTCCCTAAGGTGTAATGAATGTGGTCTCATCCATGTCTTCAGGTGCCATCTTGATCTGATTATATCCGGAAAATCCATCCATAAACGAAAAGACTTTGAATTTAGTTCTATTTTCTACAAACATATCAATGTGTGGCAGAGGGAAATCATCTTTCAGACTAGCTTTATTGAAATCTCTATAGTCAACACACATGCGGACTTTTCCATCCTTCTTCGACACAGGCACAATATTGGCCACCCATTTTGGATATTCGGTAGTCACAAGAAAATCAACATCTATCTGCTTTTGCACTTCTTCTTTGATCTTCACTATCATATCAGGATGCGTACTCCTCAACTTCTGCTTGACTGGCGGGCATTTTGGCTTCAACGGCAAACCAGGCATGTCTTGATAGGACCCAACAAACACATATGAATATTCTCGGAGAAGATCAATCAACCCCTTCTTAACATCTGGACAAAGTCGAGACCCGATCTTGACCTCCTTCACATCATCCTCGAAACCCAAGTTGACTAGTTCAATCTTCTCTTGAATGGCTGAATGGCTTTTCCTTCATACTCAAGAATACGAGACAATTCATCACTCACTTCTTCATCACTTTCCTCCTCAGCCTTAAACACAGGGAATTCCAAATTTGGAGAAGGAGAAGGATCATTGTATTCAATGGGGTTAGAAACCAACCTGCATAATGATTTGATATTTTGAATTTAGAGAAGTGAATTTGTGACCAAATATTATGCAGATGGACAATTATATTATTTATTTATGTTTTTTTGTGATTACCATTTTCAGAATAAAGCAAAAATAAAAAACAAAACATCATAGATGTGGATGAATAAAATTATACTTTATTAATGATCAAATTGAAATGCCCAAACAATGTTCACTTCTCCCTTAGGCCTAGGAGAAGGATTTTAAAAAACAAATAAAAGCATTTACTTAGATCGATGCATAATAACAAGAATATCAACTGCAGTTCAATTGATGCAAGCCTCTCCATGCCTTAAAAAAATCGGCGCAGTCTTCCTCTTAGTCATCCTCTAGCACATTAACTAAGTGTTGTTCATTACCATGAATGAACCCTCTTCTACGGAAACTGAGTTGCACATCCTTTGATCTAGCAGTTGATGAACCTTGCTGAACACCCAGACTGGTTTTGTTCTTGTTATCGGAGACATCTACCATTCGTCCCCACTGATAAACATTTCCTTCTTCAACAATTTTCCTTGCATCTTTCAATGAGAACATAGGTGCCCCAACTCTCTTCTCAACAGTAATAGATAAGGCATGGAACGGAGTTCCAACCTCATCCTCAACTTCAACATAAGAGAAAGATGACAGGTGGATGACTAGAAGTGCCTTCTCCCTGCCAATGATCACTAACTTCCCATTCTTGACAAATTTGAGCTTTTGATGTAATGTGGAGGTAACAGCTCCCGCCTCGTGGATCCATGGCCTTCCCAACAGAAAACTGTAGGTCGGTGGATATCCATTACTTGAAAAGTAATTTGGAAGTCTCTCGGACCTATTTTCACTGGAAGGTCCACATCACCATCACTGTTTTGCGTGAACCGTCAAAAGCCTTGACGATTACACCACTATATCTCATAGGCGCTCCTTGATATGACAGTTTTGACAATGTTGACTTTGACAGCACATCCAACGAAGTACCAATGTCAACTAGCAGATTGGATAAAGTGTCATCTTTACAGTTCATGGAGATATGCAAAGCCAAGTTATGATTCCTACCCTCCTCGAGGAGTTCTTCATCATAGAAACTGAGATTATTACAGGAAGTGATGTTAGCCACAATATGATCAACCTGATCCATCGTAACATCATGTTCCACAAAAGCTTTCTCAAGAACTCTTTATAGTGCTTCTCTATGTGCTTCAGAATTCATAACTAGAGACAGTACTGAAATCTTCAAGGGGGGTTGGAACAGCTGCTCCACCATATTGAACTCACTCTTCTTTATCAGTCTAAGCACCTCATCAACATTGTTAGGCTTCAAACAGCTGGATTCACCTGACAAACATAGTTGCATTATACTGATACAAAATAGCTTTATCGAATGCGTACGGGACTGGACCCACTAATCGTATAACCACCGATGATACCAATCTCTTGCTGATACTATTACTGCTGCTACTATCATACTGAAACACCACTCTTTTAGAATTTTTAAACACATGAACAATGACATTCACATCGTCACCTAAGTAACGCGATTGGAATATTTGAATCATGCCTTCATCCATCAATCGTTGGATGTCCCTCTTTACAATCATGCAACCCTTTGGGTTAACACTACATATTACACAACCATCATGGTTGTGTTCACAATCACTTACGAAGCAAATATCCTTGTGCATCCTCACTAAGTACCTTCGAATGAAGCGGACATCGTATATTTTGAACTCCCCAGGACAGTCATCCACCATATTGACAGATGAATTTCCATGGGCAGGTAGTGTGTTAGCTTTCACATTTGGTGCGCGGTCCTCAAAGGACACCATTCCACTCTTAACCAGCTTCTGAACTTCGTACCTGAGGGGGTAGCAGTTGCCAATGTCATGTCTGGGATCTCCTTGATGAAAAGCACAACAGAGTTCCGTCTTGTACCACCATGGAAGTGGTTCAGGAATTTGCGGAGGATTTGTCGGTTGTAGCAGGTTCTTGAGAACAAATGATGGATATAGTTCTGCATATGTCATTGGAGTAGGGTCGAAAGAGACCTTCTTCCTCTCAAAATTCTGGTGTTGATGATTGTTGGTATTGTTATTGTTGTAGGTGTTTGTACGTTGTTGTGGTTGTTGTTGTTAAACTGATGTTGATTGATTTGCTGAAAACACAGGAATTAATCAAGATACTTGATGATGATGTTGATGGGGTGGTTGAATTTTTCTAATTTGAGGCCCCTTTGCTTCCCACTAGTCACTGCATTAGCTTCACTGTCCTTCTTCTTGCTAAAGTTGTTGTCATACCTCCTGCTGGACGACACCTCCTCTATAGATAACCGTCCTTCTCAGACACCTTCTTCTAGCCTCATCCCCATGTTTACCATTTTGGTAAAATCAGTGGGGGGACTGGCAATCATCGGCTCATAGTAAAATGAGCTCAGGGTCTTCTAGAAAATATTGGTCATATTCTTTTCCTCTAAAGGAGGGGTAATCTGAGCAGCAAGCTCTCTCCATCTATGAGCATACTTCTTGAATTATTCCTTGTCCTTTTGAGACAACAACCTCAATTGATCTCTATCGGGAGCCATATTAACATTGTATTTGTACTGCTTCACAAATGCTTCGCCCAAATCGTTGAACGTGCGGATGCTCGCACTATCCAACCCCATGTACCATCTCAGCACAGCATCGATCAGACTGTCTTGAAAGTAATAGATCAACAACTGATCATTACCTATTTGAGTAGACATCTTGCGAGCATACATCACCAAATGACTGAGTTGACATGTATTCCCTTTGTATTTTTCAAAGTCAGGCACTTTGAACTTTACTGGAATCTTCACATTCAGAACTAAACACAATTTCACATCACTTTTCCCAAATAGGTCCTTACCTCTAAAAGTTTTCAACTCCTTGCGCAACTCAAGAAATTGATCTTTCATCTCATCCATCTTCTCATATACATCCGGGCCCTCCTACGGCTCGGAATGATAGATGGTGTCTTCCACTCGAGGCAAGGTATGCACGATAGGTGGTGGCACAGACGTGACCGGGCTAGATGTCAGCATAGAAGCAAATGTATGCCCAAAGACTTCAGGCACAAAATTCGGCAGCATTCCCCACAAGAATCCGATAGGCATATCCGGTCTGAAATAAGTAGCAGTTGCAGGAATGGTAGAGGTATCCACTTCTAAAATGACGTTCCTCTAAGGAGGAGGAGTTGCACGCGTTGGAGAAGACTGGCTTTGTGCAGCTAAAACTGACTCCATCATGGTATTCAGGCAGGTGATCTCCTCTTTCAAGTCTCTATTCTCTTGCTCAAGATGTTCCATGATTCTGGAGTGATTGGCGTGAGTATTGTATCGATGAGTCAGCTTGGCTGAAGCATAGAAGAAACACCAATGAGACGTCTGGCGAAAGAGAAACCTGCTTATGCAAATGATGCATGAAATGTAATGCTTAATTGTTTTTATTTTCAAGGAACTTACTATATTATTTGCAAATATATATATTTAACAGCAAATGCAACAATTTGATATGACCATAAAATTCTCTTTTATTTATATAATTGGAAGGATTACACTGAGTAAAATTTGTGAAACCAAATGAAAAATATAAGACAAAATGAGACTATTCATCCTAAGGATCCCTAACAACAATGTCAGAAGATCTGGATGCAGGCGCGTACTTCCTTCTAATGCGGCGGATCTTGGTCTCAAAAAAATCCTTCATCTGAGTCTTCTTGAGGACGAGTTGATCAACAATCTTCTTCCAAGCAACGGAAGGCTGAGGCATGCTAGAGGAATATGAAACCTCCGGTTCTCTCTGTCTCTTGGTTACTCGGTCTTCATGAAGCTCAATACGTGCATCTTTTTCCTTAGACTCAAGCTGCAACTCCTCATGCTTTCAGCTCAAAGCATGGAAACGTTCCTCCCACATATCCTGCTCTCGCTTCATCTTGGCGAGCGCGTCTTCCAACTCCTCTACTTATTTGTTAGGGAGAGTTAATGGCTCAACCACAACCATAGATATAGGTCTTTCACATGCATAGGGCATCGTTAATTCCACAACTCTCTTCTTCACCCAAAGAGTTTAGGCTTCCAAAGCTACACAATTGCACGGACCAAGCTCGGATCTTCCTTTCATATGCACATTATGCCAAGCATGCATAATCTTCTGCTTCGAATGTCGAGAATCTTTACCCTATTGATAGAAAAGACCTTCTAACAAATGGTTATTAGGTTTGTCTCTCAAGGGGAACCCAAGTTGACGACAAACCAAAGCAGGGTTGTAGTTAATTACTCCTTGTGTAACAATGAGAGGCACATTATAAAAATCACCACAACAATTAATAATCTCCAAACTGCTCAATGGCGGATCATACCAAACTATATCATCATTAGTGAGAGATATAAGTCTCTGAGACCACCATAGACATTGTTTGTTTTCCATAAAAGTAGGCGTCTGAGGCAAGTGCAAAATAAACCACTTGTACAGAAGAGGAATGCAACATACAATAGTTCCACCACCCTTAGAATTCCTTAGATGCAAAGAGAAGTACATATCACCCAACAAAGTAGGCACATGATTCCCAATCAAGAAAATTCTAATGGCTTTAATATCAACAAAAACGTCAATGTTAGGGAACAAAGTTAATCCATAGATGAGCAACACAAAGATAGCTTCAAAAGCGTCCACACTACCGGATTGAGCAAAGGCAGTAGCTTCTTTGATGAGGAAATCAGATAGCAACCCAAACAATCCTCCTTTCTTCACCCAATAAGCCTCTATCTCAGACTTCTTCAAGTGAAGAGCTTCGACAATAAGATGGGACCTGGGAATCTCTTCCAATCCACTAAATGGAACTTTGCTAGAAATAGGTATTCCCAAGAGATGGGCATAGTCCTCCAATGTAGGAATGAGCTGATAATCAGGAAAAGTGAAGCAACGATATAGAGGATCATAGAACTGCACCAACACACTCAAAAGTCCTTCAACCACATCAGTAGACAAGATAGACAGAAGTTTCCCATGGCGTTGTTTGAAGTCCAAGGGATCTAATACAAAAGCTGCTAGCTTCCTTAACACTTTTAAGTCGGGACATCTGAAACTGTACTTCTTAGTGCTCTTTCATCCACAATCCATGGTCTAAAAATATTTGCAAATAACACCTCAATTCCTTGAAATTTTCGTGTGATGAATGTTATGATGCGCATGAATGCATGAATGCAAAAATCATAAATAAGGGATCACACACAAGGCAAACAAACAAAGGTCAAGGGATGAACCAAGTCATAGTCAAGATCAATCATCAATTTTGGTGGATTATCGTTTTCACCTTATCAACACCCAAGTTCCATTGATATTCACAAGACTTCATTGGATCAACCAAGAATAAAGGGTTTGTTGTGAGTCACGAGCATAGAGTCTGGGTAAGAACCATGCCAGGGGAGTAACCTAAGGATAAAAACCTGTAGATCATGTTCTAAAAAGTTCCCAGAGTCTTAATTCCATCTATCAGATATTACAAGTTGGGATGACTGACTCATCAACCCATAATATTCTCAAGAGAAACTCGTCTGAGTGTAGTATCACGTAACAACTGTTATCAAGTCTACACTCGGACAGTCTCTGTACTATATCCTAAATAGGCCAAGAGGGGTTAAATGTTCTACGGTACTCAGCTTCTCGGACCCCAAATCAGAGATAATAATGCCTAACCACAAATACTTGTGTGAAATTTCCAAATCAAAAAGGGTCTCCATTGAGCAGATGGGTCTCAAGCCAACTTGTTAAGGACTACTCCACACAAGTCGAACATGACCATACCATCCTCCTATCTTAATTTCACTCAAGTCCGGGTTAGAACTTATCTCACCACTCAGAGATCACCAAGCACAACAAGAAGATTATATCACACAAACAAATATACATACATCAAATATACAATTATATACACACAAAAAAGTAGGCTAAACCCACTAGAGATTACTCCCCAGAAGAGTCGCCACTTAATTTTTGTAGCGGTAAATTCATGATCGTCAAGCTATGGATAAGCAAGACATCAAATAACAAGAGTCGCCACCGCGCTTTTATTGTTTCCAAGGGAAAAGGGAAAAGTATGAACAAAACCACAAAATAAGAAGTTTCAAATCAAAACTAATAAAATGCCAGAGATTACAGGTAAGGGGGTTGGTTACATAAAGGGAAGGTGTTAGCACCCAAAGTGTCCTACGTACTCCTAGGGAGCCCTTTATTGTGTGTATATGTGTTTTTGTACAAAAGATGTTTGCAAACAAATTGAATGAGAGTATGAGAAAAGAATTCATTAATTATATTTTTGTGTTTGACAAGACCTTTGGACTTGTGCCTACGTACCAATATAAAATGAGGGATCAAAACCTCGTACTTCGTGGTATCAATTTCAAAATGGATGCATTGCTTTTAACAAAAATTAAGTCTGAAAGGCACAAAGGCCTAAAAATGACTTGAATGAGTTAGTTATTTTTAGATTTTAATAAATTTTAAGTCAAGTATATTTATAAATTTGATTAAGAAAAGAAGTTTGAAAATGCAACGGCTTAAGGCCAAAGTTTCTAATTTGCAATATGGTCTAAGTTTTTTTTAAAAAAGAGGGAGAGATTTCGAAATTAAAGAAGTTGGGAGAAGATGAAGAGGCTAATCCTAAGAATAAATTTAAAATTTGAGAGTTGAAAAGATCTGACCAATAGGTTGCAATCCAATAGACAAGAATGTCATATAGAAACCCAAATTCCCTTGGACATTAGAATCAAGCAACAAACAATGCACAAAATATCAACTTGAAGAGCATGACATCAAATAAAGATAGCCACATCCAAGCTTAGAAACTCCATGATCTTCTTCAAATTTCCCCATGTAGTAGATGAATATCACAATGCATAAGTCACAGGTTCAAAGTAACGGCTTCACAATGATCATATTACATATGAACTCAAATGGATCTTCAATGATGTATCAGATGAAGTTTCAAATTACAAGCACTTGGTCACATGAAAGTTGGCATTGGCAAAGTCCTCTGCATAGGGAGTGTTGCCTAAATTCTAAGTCCAAATGTTTCAGATCAAACCAACAGTCCACACAAGATATTTTTTATGATTTTTTGTTCTTATTATGTACATTAATGGTCAAAGAGCAAACAAGCAAACAGAATACACAAACATAATATATCACAACATATGTTCCAAGTGGAAAAAGTGAAAATGACATTAACATAAACAATTAGAATGGTATGAATAATGGAAAAATGAATAAGGCTTAAAAATTAAATTGCATTAAAAGTTAAGGACTTGAAATTAAATGTTAGTTGTTAATAAGTTATAAGTTAGTATTTCTCTTGCTTTTCTTTTGTTTTAAGTCATTCTTTGGAGAACACTCACCCAACTTATCACAAGCATGGATCCTTGAACCAAGACATCTTCCAATGGAAGGAAAAAAGACAAAGTTTCCATGCAATCCCATGAGAGAGGTGAGAATTACAATCTCAATAACTAGAATGATATGCCTTTTGTGTAAAAATTTAGCGCTATGTTAAGCAATCGTAATTGGACTTATGTAGAAGTCAGAACTATTTGAGATCGGGCAATAAAATTTTGGTGTTAATGCATGTTAGAGACATAGTATGATGAAATATGCTCATGAAACATACCAAACACAAAAAGAATATGCAAAGTGGGGGACCTAATCTCATTCATACTTATTTTGATTTTGCAATCAATTAGCCTTAGGATATTGAGATATCATAGGTCCATGACATGAATGCATAAAGAAGGGGAATGAGATGAAGAGGGAAGGGGAATGAATCAAACACAAATTGGACAAAGGAGGACTTTTACTAAGTTAAGATCATTCATTCAATTTGGGAGATGGAATGTACATTCCATCAATCCCCTAAATCCAATGATCTTAACCTAACAATGTCAAATCAACCTTGACCAAGGCCCAACAACACAAGTCAAACTTAAAAAGTCAATTATAATGGCTCCACATAATTAATTTGACATTTAAACAATGAAAAATAATAAAAATAATGATTTAAATTAAATATGATTGATCAATTTTCCTAAAACCTCATCAAAACACCAAAGAAATGACCATGAGATTTATCATAGGTCAAACAAGGTCAAAGGACCTTGGAGAAAACTTTTCAGAATATTTGAAAACTTAAAAGTATTTTTAAACAATTAAAAATATTCAGAAAATCAATTAAATCATGAAAATATTAATAATGATCCAAAAAATAATTTTAATTTAGAAAATGAAAGAAGATTTTATTTAAATTTTTTTGGTGAAACTCTCATATTTTTTGGATCAATATTAAAATTAATATAAATTAACGAAAATCAAAGGAAAAAAATAAAATCAGATAATCAAAAAAACGTGGACCACTTGATCTTCCTCATTAATTGAGGTGGCATATCAAGTTGTGGAGCGCGCACGTTCCATGATGCGCTTGAGTCAAAAATCCACACACCTGGCCAATGCCAACCTTCAGAGACCAAGTTATTGTGAACTGAGCCTTTATCCGATTCAAGTCTTGAGATTTATTGGAATTCATATGTTACATTGTCTTAATGCCAAATGTTATTTTGATCTTATGTATAATGCCTTATTCTGAGTTGATCAAGGAATATTTCATCTGATACATGAGAAGACAAAGAAGACTGCTAGTTATGGGATTTGCTTTCTTGGATGTGGCTATCTTTATTTCAAGCCTTGATCTTCATGATGTCTGATATTGCTAATTGCTTGTTGATTATTGCTTGATTCAAAGTTCCAAAGAGAAAGTGGGTTTTCTATAATACATTCTTGTCTTTTGGATTGCATCCCATCGGTCAGATCTTTTCGACTCTTAACTTTTAATTTTGTGCTTAGGATAGCCTCTTCATCTCCTCCCACTTCTGAAATTTTAAAATCTCTCCCCCCTTTCAAAAACTTTCTTTGTTTGTGATTTCTAACTTAGACTTTTTTTCAAGTAGAAACTTTGGCCTTATGCCATGGAATTATCGAACTCCTTTTTCTTAAATCAAACTTGTAAATAAATCTAATCATATTGACTTAAAATTTTAAAAGAGAAAAAGAACTAACAACCTCTTTCAAATTTTTGGCCTCTTTGTGCCGCTTTCTATTAAACTTTTGTTGAAAGCAATTCACTATTTTGAAATTGTTACCACAAACTACAAGGTTTTGATCATTCATTTTTATTTTGGTACGTAGGCACAAGTCTGAAGGTCTTGTCAAACACAAAACTATAATTAATGAATTCTTTTCTCATCCCCACACTCTTTTTTCTCAAACATCATTTTATACCAAAAACACACACAAACATAAAATACGGCTCCCTAGGAGTACCTAGGACCGTTTGGATGCTAACACCATCCCTCTGTTTAACCAAACCCCTTACCTATAATCTCGGGCATTTTATTAGTTTTGATTTGAAAACTTCTTATCTTTTGGTTTTGTTCGTACCTTTCCCTTTTCCTTTGGAAACAATAAAATGCGGTGGCGACTCTGGTTTTATTGATGTTAAGCTAATCAATAGCTTTATGGTCATGAATTTACCGCTACAATCAACTTTGCGGTGAATTTTAGGTCAACACCATATCAAATGGGAGACAACCCTGCAGGGAAACAAACACTTCCTAGAACCAAACACTATAGGGAACAAGGGATCTTAAATATCTAAAGATAAACTTTGTTGGGGAATATAGCAGAGAAAGCTCTTACACGGGGATCTAAGCCAATTTGCTGAGGATGCGACCCTACAACTCAACTAGGAATGCCTGACGAACTGTTGGGGAAAAATCACTAAACCAACTACTTGGAGAAGACCAACACGACTTCGCATTTCAAGACTTACCTGTTTTCAGACTGTTGTTGATATTCCTTGCTGAAATCGGTTGTTCTTAAAGTGATTGTTTTTATTATTTAAGAAAAATGATTTTCATTTATTAATTCAATTTCAAAATTATCATCATAAAAATTCAATTTTATTTAGCTGAAATAAAATAAGACTAGAACCAATTGGATTAAAAGCTCAACTTTATTTAATAGAATGGTAGTCTGTTAATGACAAGACTCCATCGATCTTTACAAAAGTTAAAAATGGTAATTTACATGGAAAAGGGGATACATTGAATACAATGATCACTACTCCTCCTACCAACATCAATATCTTCTGTGCTCTTGACTTCAGTTGAGGATGATGAATCAGACCCAAATGACTTGCTCAAAGCTTCCTCCATGACTAGGACCAACCGAATGCAGTTACTTGCCATAATCCCTAATTTTTGCCTAGATTGCCCCAAGGTGGGGTACTAAATCTATCGATATAAATTTCTATTTTATGTCTCTAACTTTTGATTGGATCTCCCTTTCGAGTTTTCAATCCACCGAGACGCTCATTTTTGCCTAAGCCTCCCTTTCGGGTTTTCAACTTAACGAGTTGTTCTTTTCTTTTTAGGCGAAGTATTTCTTGATTGTGTCGGCATTCACAGGACGCGGGAACTCTTCACCATCCATAGTTGTAAGAATCAAAGCACCTGAAAAGGCTCTCTTAACAACATATGGGCCTTCATAATTAGGAGTCCATTTGCCCCTAGCATCAGGTTTGAAGGATAAAATCTTCTTAAGCACAAGGTCACCTTCTAGAATCACACGAGGCTTTCCCTTCTTATCAAATGCTTTCTTCATTATTTATTGATATAACTGACCCTGACACATGGCAGTCAACATTTTTTCTTCAATCAAATTCAACTAGTCAAACCTGGTCTGACACCATTCACCTTTTGTCAACTTGGCTTCCATCAAGACACACAATGATGGGATTTCAACCTCTACTGGGAGCATATCTTCCATGCCATAAACGAGAGAGAAAGGGGTTGCGCATGTTGAAGTGAGGACGGATGTACGGTACCTATGCAAAGAAAATGGGAGCATTTCATGCCAATCTTTATATGTCACAAGCATCTTTTGGATATTCTTATTGATGTTCTTATTTGCAGCTTTAACAACCCCATTCATCTTGGGCATGTAGGGAGAAGAATTATGACGTGCAATCTTTAAGTATTTACAAAGAGCTTCCACCATATTATTATTCAAGTTAGATCCATTATCAGTAATGATCTTACTTGGCACATCATAACGACATATAATCTGATTCTTGATAAACCTCACAACAACATGCTTGGTTACATTTTCATACGATGCCGCTTCAACCCACTTTGTGAAGTAATCAATAGCCACCAGAATAAAACGATGTCGGGTCGAAGCTTTAGGCTCAATCATGCAAATCATATCAATTCCCCATATGGATAAGAGCCATGAAGAGGAAATAAAGTTCAACAGTGTGAGAGGAACATGAATCTTATCTGCACAAATCTGACACTTATGGCATTTCTTCATAAACTTGCAATAGTCAGATTCCATTGTCATCCAATAGTAACCTGCTCTCATCATCTTTTTTTCCATAAGATGTGCGTTGGAATAGGTACCAAACAAACCTTCATGGACTTCAGTGATCAATAAGTCTGCTTCGTGTCTATCCACACATCTGAGCAGAAGCATATCGAAGTTTCTCTTATAAAGCACATCACCATTCAGGTAGAAGTTTCCAGCTAATCTTCTCAAAGTTTTGTTATCTTTCAAAGATGCCCTAGACGGGTAAATCTGACTTTGGAGGAAACACTTGACATCAAAATACCACGACTTTTCATCTTTAACTTCTTCAACAGCGAACATATGAGCTGACCTATCAAGACACATCACAATCAAATTGGGAACTGCATTCCCAAATTTCACCATAATCATTGAAGCCAACGTTGCAAGAGCATCTGTCATCCAGTTCTCATGTAGAGGGATATGATGAAACTGAACTTTTGTAAAGAAAGTTGATATCCTCCTTACATAGTCTCTATATGGTATCAAACCGGGTTGATTTGTCTCTGTAGCGGGGTATTCGTTACCTTTAGATTTATTGACTAAATCAAAAGTAAATCATACAATTCGAGTCTCCACCGCACTTCTATTTATCAAATCAAAAACTAATAAAAATGTCATAAATCTGGGTAAGGGGGTTGGTTATGTAATGGGAAGGTTTTAAGCATCCAAAACATCCTTAGTACTCTAAGGGATCCCTTTTTACGAATGTTGTAAGCTAGGTTGGTATTTGGGAAAAATATTTTTGCAAACATGATTGGGGAGATGAGAAAAGAATATACAAATTATTTACAATTTTGTGTTTGAATGGATAAACTCATTGCCTACGTACCATCTTAAAAAAGATTAGGATCAAAACCTCGTAATTCGGAGTAAAAATCTCAAAAGAAGTTGGTGAATTGATTGGTCAAAATCCTTAAGGTCTTTCGTTATCAAAGGGAGAAAACTCAACCTAAAACCATAAATCCACCATGTAAGGAGAGCTTCAACATGCTAGTGAGGGGTTAACCCTATAATAAGCATGGAAGACTTATAGTCCATCATTAAGGATATAGGTGAGTATTATATCAACCTCTAGGATACCTCAAACCTAATAGCTAATGTTTATGAAAAGCTTTGGCAAATGGTCATTGGAACCATAGAAAACAATTGAGCGAGTTGTATTTACAAATGAAAAGTATTCACAAAGTAAGGTCAAAGTTGACTTAGGATTCAATTCAAAATAAGTGTTATGAAAAGAGTTTTGGAAAATCAAAAGCATAGTGCTTAGGTTTCTAATTTTAAAAACAATATGAATGTTTGCACAAAAGTTGGCTTGGGTTAGAGTGGAGAGAAGAAGAGAATGGCTAGGTCCTAAACATGCCAGGATAAGGGATGAGAAATAAAACCACATGGAGTTCCCTTCTTGAGATCATAGTGATGATCCAAGTTGCTCCTTTCCTTTGGATTTAGCAGTCAATAAGCAAATAACTCAAGCAATTAAGCAAATATTCAATCAAGCTCCTAGGAGTCTTCCAATTGGCTTTTGTATCTCTCACTTTGGATGCTCATGAAAATGGTTCCTCTAATTGGCTAAAGTTTGGGATCCCTAGCACAAGAACACACAAATCAAAAAGTTCCGCAATGCAATAGAAAGAATGGACAAGAGTGAGTTTAGAATTAGGTCCTTTTGATTCATCTTCAAGATTAAGCATTCTAAAGGAATGAGGCCTAGTTGCTCTTTAACAATTTTTCTTTGTTTAGCATTCTAAAGGCATGAGGCCTACTTTCTCTTTAAACTCCATTTTTGCATAGGTAAGGTCCTAAAATCTAAGTCCTTTCTCCATTTGTATTGGGTTCACACAAACAAAACAAGCACAATAGTATATACACAATAATAATGTGCTCAAGTGAGCAAAAGGCAAATTGCATTAACATAAACATGAGCTAAAGTGAGCAAAAGGCAAAAGCAAATGAATTAATGTGCAAGAAATTAAATTGCAAGAATTAAATGCTTGAATTAAAAGTTAGTCATTAGTAGTTAGTGTTAGTGTGCCATAAGGCAATTTAACGCTATGTTAAGCAATCGTAAGTGGACTAATGTAGTAGTCACACCTATCTGAGGCCGGTCAATAAAACTATAGGCAACAAACACAAGTTAGAGACCATGACTAGTAAGCGAAGCTCCTACAACTTGCCATGCCAAAAGAAAAGAAGAATGATCTTGTGTGAATTTAGGTTTTTTGCTTGACCAATAAGCAACCTATCTCTAATGCAAAGCCATTCACTTGATCTTTGATCAAGATGAATTAGATTTGAATCAACGAAGGTTAAGCCCCTCATATGTCAAAGCTAACCACCAATCATTAACTCATTAATCAAAAAGAAAAAAAAAGAAGAAGAAGAAGAAATGGAAATGTACATAATTGAAAGTCAAATGACATAGCCAACACACATTGATCAAACATTAAATGAATCAACATCAATCAATGGTAAACAGAAGTGAAATGAAGCTTAGAAGTCAAGAAACAAATAAAATATTTTTGGTATTTTTGAGAATTAAAATAATACTTGAATTAAAATAAACAAATAAAGGTCAAACTTCAAATCCATTTCAAATCAACTTGGAAAAATCCAAATGGATCATCATAAGTTCAACATGGTCAAACAAGGTTTGACAAAAAATTTCATCACTTTTAGAAACCAGAAACTAATTTTAAACAATAAAAAATGAATAAAAAATTACATAATTGAACTAAAATCTCAAATAATTCTCAAATCAATTAAGAAATTAATGAGAATATTTTTCAGGGATTCATCATCATTCAAAGATGTTAAGAAAATATTTTTGGCATTTTTGAATATTGGAAACTATTTTAAATGAATTAAAAATAACTAGAAAAGAGAAAAAACATAAAAAAATATTAAATGAACCCATATTTTTTGGGTTTGAAATGAATGAGATATGAATTTTTGAAATAAAATGAAATAAAAGAAAATAAAATGGAATAATCCAAAATTGCAAAAAACAAGGAACAATTGATATGATTTCATTAAATGATGCGGCGCATCAGATGGTGGATAAGTGCGCGCGCATGGTGGACCAAAGTCAAAAGAGAAGCACGATGAATTAATGAAAGTCATAAGGTTTTAACGCCAGGATTAGATCTGGAAATGATATCCAATGATCCAGATGCAAACGCGTGGGGAATGGTGGTGTACACCACCGTCTTCTCCGGCGAGCTAGCCAACTCCGGCCAGAGTTGCAGGTTTTAAAAACATCATAAAAATACACGATCCGCATATCATTGGAAATCTGGGTGATGTACATCACCCCTGTTCCATTGATTTCTACTCTAGACTCTCATAGAAGGAGAAATCTGAGATAGAAATCCATGGTGTTCAAACTGAACTTGATCAATTCATGAAACAAAAATCCATTTGCAGTTCGGAAATTATAGAAAAATGATCATGAAGTTCAAGGTATAAAACATGTATATGGAAATTTAGCCAAAAATGGACCAACTTCAAACCCTTTTGTTTCAGTGATGCAAGCCTAAAATGACAAAACTTTCAACATATAAGTTGTATATCTTTTCAAGATAATAAATTTGGTATTAAATTTTGCATCATTTGGAGTTTTTATGAGAAAGTTATGGGTACTTGAAGTTGGACTTTTTCACATTTCAATGGCTTTGGTCCAAAGTGACCTATAATGTTTTGTATTATCACGCATGTTTATTTTAGGATTATGAAATTTTTTCCAACATAACAATTGAATTAGACATCTTAAAATTTCCAATTCATTTGATCCCAACTCAAAATCATAAAAAATGAAGGACTTAGGTTCTTTGGGAAGTTGACCCAGAATTAGGGTTTTAGTCAAAATGACCTATAACATTTTGAAATGGACGATGACCTTCCAAGCTTCAAATAAATTTTTTATAAACATTAAAGTTGTTCATATGGTTCTTAAGAACATTGTTTGTCTTGGGGTCATCAACATTTGACAAACACATCAAAAGTTAGGTCTCAGTGGATTTCAAAATAGTCAGATGAATTGACTGCTCAACTTCTCAAGTCCAAACTTCAAATATTGATGAATTGATGATTGAGGACACTCACATAAGCTCAAATATACATGAAATGATGAATAAAAGAACTTCCCTTGATTGTATTTGGTCATGGGTTGAGGTTGCTTCATGAGCAAGGCACGGTCAATGCACAGTTGAATTAGGGTTTCCTTGGGAAGAAAACCTCAAGCCCTTTTGTTTGTCTTGATGAAATTGAAAAATTGAGATACTTGGAAGGCATATATGATGATTGAGAGATTTGTGAACCATTGTCATGCTTGCTTTCAACTTCATCTGGCCACATCAATGAGCATAGGGGTCTCCTAGGAGCCTTGGATCACATGATTGCTCAAGCTACAAAACACACAAAGTTAGTGACATATTTTTGTGCTTTTGGTTAGTAAACAAAATTAGAAAAGCAATAATATACAATTCAAGCATGCTTGGTGGTCTCAAACCAACTCACACAAGTCCCAAACCAAAGGTTAAGGAGCCAATATGTTATGATCCTTGAGGCAAATGCAATGTGCAATTATATGATGCCATGAGGGATCTTAGGGTCAAAAGTAGGGTATTACAAATGCCCCTATTTAAGGTC
This sequence comes from Lathyrus oleraceus, assembly GCF_024323335.1. Taxonomy (NCBI): domain Eukaryota; kingdom Viridiplantae; phylum Streptophyta; class Magnoliopsida; order Fabales; family Fabaceae; genus Lathyrus; species Lathyrus oleraceus. The sequence goes on from NC_066580.1 coordinate 329,208,205, forward strand.
ATTCTAGCCGGAGATATGAAGGTTAAAATCTTCGTCTCGACGAGGTAGAATGGGCTTAAATAATACCAAAGAGACAAATTTTGGTCCCTAAGAGACCTCATGATGCAAATGTATGTATGCAAAAGGTAATACTCTATGGGGATATATGTCCACAAAGGAAAAAGAAATCAGGAGAAACTGAAAATCCATAGGAGTAATACACTCCTAAATGGGACAGATACTCTAGGGACTTTACCGGGGAATAAAAGGGGAAAATGCATGAGCAGGTCATGACTTAAAACTTGCTGAGAGACATGAAGGGATTCCATGAAAATAAATCAATGGAAAGACTCGAGTTGACGCAAAGATGCATGTATTGGGGAATGTGCCAATACAGCAAACTATCCACAAAGGATACTTCGGATAAAAATCCGAACCCGGACAGGGAAAACCCACTTAAGGGACTCAGGCTGGGAACGTACACAAAGTACTTAGCTGAGGAAGAAACAAATGAGGTATTACCGGTTACTGGGTAATAAGCTCAAAGAGACATGTGATCAAAACACCGATATAAGGGTGAGAGAACAACATGCTTAGGGATAATGAATATCTAAGACCGGTATAAGGGTGAGAGATATCAATTATCCAAAACATCTGAGGAAAACCTAAAAAGGTATATTTCGACTAAGGAAAATCTGACTCCACTAGGGACAAAAGTCATAATAGGGAGCAGAAAGGAAGGAACACCAGGGATACCGGTTACTGGGCATATAATAGGTGACCAACTAGGCGTGAATTGGGGAATGTTTCCAAAATACTCATCATCTGAAAGGAGGGCTGAAAAAGCAAGCTCGATTACGGGATGGACATTCGATTCCATAAGGAAATACGAATCTTACTCGACTGGGGAAGAAAAAGACTTCGACTGAAGAGTGCATGAGATATATTATCTATTACCGTCAGAACGTAGATAATATACTCGCACGAAAGATTATCCACAACCGGTTACTGGGTTAATAAAGGATAAATCGACCAAAAAGAAAGGACATCGGGATACCGGTTACTGGGTATAAAATGATGACCAGTCAAAGGGGAGAAAATAATCATTACCAAACAAAAGGGGTAAATGAAAGATGACTCGCTGGGGATAAATTTCTTTATCAGAGCAATTATCCAAGAGACATATCACCGGTTACTGGGAGATATACTCCAAAAATGAAGGAATATCAATACCAAATATTGGATAAGGATAACCATTAAAGAGGGGATTACATCTACCGGTTACTGGGTAGGAAACCACAGAAGAGAGTCACCGTCATCGGTTAGGATGAACAAAATCAAGGGTTAACTCTGCAAAGGGGATAAAGTGGGGTTTACAACTACCAGTTACTGGGTAGAAAACCACAGAAAATAGGACTTACAACTACCGGTTACTGGGTACAAGGCCACAATACCTCGTCGTGGAAATGATGGACAATTACTGGTTACTGAGCAATCATTCATCTAAACTACGGGGAAGTGCAGGCGAAATAACAAAAGGAGTCAATCTAGGAACAAACTAGAGAGACACAAGGAAACAAGACTCAACCCAATGAGGATATAACTCAGGGGAGTAATTCCATCCCAATACAGGCTTCGGGAGGAAACTGAAACAAAAATCATCCACGAGGACATAACTCAGTGGGGAATATGGAAGAAAGGATAAGCACTTTCTGCCTATAGGGCTGACTCTATATGGAGAGATCATACATAAACAACTGCTTGGGGAAATATTTCACCACATAGCAGGAGACAACAAATAAAGATATACGGCAATGAATGCAACATGAATATTTGAATGTTATAATTATGCATGTATATGTGTGGTTTATGTATGATTGATGCTGACAAACAGACATATCTAACACAAACAGGTCCAAGAATCAATGGACAGACATCCGGTACTACATCTCGAAAGAGAAAGCCAGGCCCACAGGGGAAATCCAATCTGGTGGAGGCAACTAATACCAGGAAACACCATCGTCTCCGTAGAGGGTAAAGGTCAATGCTAGGGGAACAAGTAGGATCACCGAGGATCAGAGACCGCTGTTAGGAATAAGCAAGGGATCACAGTCACCAAAGCTAGGGATCTTCCAACAACATGCAGAGACAAGGATAAGATCAGTCAGAGAAGAAATCTACTAGGGATCTTATCAGGGAGTGATGTGGAATTCTGTGGGGAACAACCACCAAACAGAAGCACATCAAACAACATTCACTTCTAATCACGGAAGGAAATATCTCTGCTACGGAGAAGGATAACCAGTCACTCCGCTGGGGAAGAAAAACAACGCATCCTCCTCAGAAGTTCCAACGCCAAATTAAAATCAGGTAAAGCCTTAGCTGGGGGAAGCTAAACATGGATAATATCCGCCGTAGAAGCAACTCTACTGGGGAAATTATCAAGGAAAGATATGAAACTATGTGGGGAATAAGCACCAAACGAAAGTTCCAAAAACCAATCACAATTCCTCATAATGCTGAAGAAACAATCTCTGCCGAGGAGAAAGGAAACAACGCTACGCTGGGGATAGAAAATAACCATTTTCATCACCCGCTCTACTAAGAGGAAAATTATCCAAGAAGGAGGAAGCAACAACAATCGGGCTCCGATCAGGCAATTTCACTAGGGAACAACTACTAAGGACTGAACTGGGGACAACCTGTAGGCGCTCAGCTGGAGATAACTCGCTGGTGACCGTACTGGGGATGAGTTTCTTGATTAGAGAAACTCTTATAAGGATGATCAGGAGGAAAACCTGTTGGAGATCAATGTATGCGAATCCACCGGGGGATAAGCTACAAGCCGCCTGCTCATGAAGGGAATTCCTGCTCACTCTGCGAGGGTTTTCCAACTTGAAATGAGGGAAAACCAACTTCCTCGAAAAGATTAGCATATCAATTTATCAATCTATAAGGGATTTTAGGTCAATCCACACAAGGGATGACAACCATATAATTGATAACACAGATGCTAGATCCAGCATCACCGGGGAGCTAGAAGATTAAGACCAAACTCCAAACTCTCTAGGGAATCTGGGTGGTGTATCACTTTCTCTGCGCTCACTGAGGAAACAACCTGAAAGATGATGAAGAGGATAACAGATATGCTAGGAATATGAATAAATGCCTTACCCTTTTGGAGATCATACTATCCTTGGGAGAGAACTGAAGGTGTCCCAATTATCCTTTTGCAGTCTTTTGTGAATGTTCACTTTTTTTGTTTAAAACAATGATATTTATCAATTAAAACATGCAAACATTTGTTGAACAGAAACAAATAAGAGTGTAAAGAATTGGATAAAGGCTCAAATTCATTTGATGGAATGATAGTCTGCAAATGGCAAGACTCCAAGGATCATGAGTTGAGGTTGCTTCATGAGAAAGGCACAATCAATTCACAATTGAATTAGGGTTTCCTTGGGAAGCAATCCTCAAGCCCTTTGGTTGTCTTGATAAAATATACAAATTGAGATACTTGGAAGGCATATATGATGCTTGAGAGCTTTGTGAACTATTGTCATGCTTGGTTTCAACTTCATCTGGCCACATCAATGAGCATAGGGGTCTCCTAGGAGCCTTGGATCACATGATTGCTCAAGCTACAAAACAAACAAAGTTAGTGAAATATTTTTGTGCTTTTGGTTAGTAAAAAAAATAAGAAAAGCAATAATATATAATTCAAGCATGCTTGGTGTTCTCAAACCAACTCACACAAGTCCCAGACCAAAGGTTAAGGAGCCAAGATGTTATGATCCTTGAGGAAAATGCAATGTGCAATGATATGAAGCCATGAGGGATCTTAGGGTCTTGCAGTCTCCAATTCACCTTTGATCAGATTCACAACCAAAGTTGAATCTCCATAGACGTTGAGATATTTTATTCTGAGATCAATGGCCTCTTCAAGCCCCATAATGCAAGCTTCATACTCAGCCATATTGTTTGTACACTTAAAAGTCAATCTAGCTGTAAACGAAAGATGAGTTCCTTGAGGAGTAATAATCACTTCCCCAATAACATTACCATACGAATTAACAGCTCCATCAAATATCATGCCCAACAGGAAACATGTTTTGGCCCTTCTTCAAGCAATGGTCCATCACAATCTTTCATCTTCAAGTACAAAATCTCTTCGTCGGAAAAATCATATTGTACTGACTGGTAATCTTCAATAGGTTGGTGAGCTAAATTGTCAGCTAAGACACTACCTTTGGTAGCTTTTTGAGATCGGTATTCAATATCATACTCGGATAACAAAATCTGCCTACCGGAAATCCTTGATTGGATCCATTTTGGATATCAAGCAAGTAGTATGATTCAACATATACTGCCGCAGACGCTTAGCAGCCCAAGCCAATGCGCGACATGTGTTTTCAAGCATAGAATACCGAGTCTTACAGTTGGTGAATTTCTTAATGAGGTAGTCAATTGCATATTGTTTCTTTCCAGATTCATCTCGCTGACCAAGAACATAACTCACACTCTCATCAAGCACAATGAAATACTTGATCAACGATCTTCCTTCAATGGGAGGAGACAGAATCGAAGGCTCAAGCAGATACTCTTTGATTCTATCAAAATCTTTTTGGCAATCTTTGGTCCAATCACAAGACTGATCTTTCCAAAGAAGCTTGAACATAGGCACACATGTGGCAGTCATATGCGATATAAATCTTGAGATATAATTCAAGCGACCGAGAAATCCTCTAACTTGCTTCTCAGTTTTGGGCGCAGGCATCTCTTGTATTGCTTTGACCTTGGTCGGTTCAACTTCAATACCCTTCTCACTCACAATAAAGCCCAACAACTTATCATAACGAACACTAAAAGTACATTTATTGGGATTCAAGCGGAGTTTTTACTTGCTCAAATGCTGGAATAACTTCAACAAATGCTCAACATGTTCTTCTTCATCACTTGATTTGGAAATCATGTCATCAACATAAACCTCAATCTCTTTATGCATCATATCATGAAAAAGAGTAGTCATAGCTCTCTGGTACGTTGCACCAGCATTCTTTAACCCGAAAGGAATCACTCTATAACAGAATTTCCCCTAGGATGTAATGAATGTGGTTTTCTCCATATCTTCAGGTTCCATCTTGATCTGATTATAACCGGAAAATCTATCCATAAACGAACAAACTTTGAATTTATCTATATAGTCTACCAACATGTCAATGTGTGGCAGAGGAAAATAATCTTTCGGACTAGCTTTGTTCAAATCTCTATAATCAACACACATGCAGACTTTTCCATCTTTCTTTGGAACATGCACAATATTGGCCACCCACTACGGATATTCAGAGGTAACAAGAAAACCAGCATCAATCTGCTTATCCACTTCCTCTTTGATCTTAATTGTTATATTAGGATGAGTTCTTCTCAACTTCTACTTGATCGACGGGCATTTTGGCTTCAACGACAATCTATGTTCCACAATCTCAGAATCCAACCTAGGAATGTCTTGATAGGAGCAAACGAACACATCAAAATACTCTTGAAGAAGCTCAATCAACCCATTCTTAGCTTCTGGACACAATTGAGACCCAATCTTGACTACCTTCACATTATCCTTGGAACCCAAGTTGACTAGTTCAATCTGCTCTTCAAACGGCTGAATGGCTTTTTCCTCATCCTCAAGTAAACGAGATAAATCATGAGATACTTCCTCATCATCAGTCTCTTCCTCTGCTTCAAACGCAGGGAAATCAAAGTTCGGAGAGGGAGTAGGATCATTGTATTCAATAGGTTCGAGAACCAACCTGCATAACGATTTGTTTTTTTTATTTATTTTAAAGAAGTGAATTGTGACCAAATATTATGCAGATGGACGATTATTATTTATTTATGTTTTTTGTGATTACCATTTTTATAAAAAAAGCAAGAAGTAAAAATAAAACATGATAGATGTGGATGAATAAAATGGTATTTTATTGATGATAGTAATAAAATCCCCAACAATGTTGACTTCTCCCTTAGGCATAGGAGAAGGATTTTTCTTAAAAAATGAAAAACAAATTACTTAGAGCGATGAATAACAATAGGAACATCAACAGCAACCCAATTATTGCAAGTCTGGCCATGCGTCACAATGTTGGCACAAGCTTCGTCTTTATCATCACTATCTTCAATCACGGAAGCTAAGTGTTGATAATTCACATGAATGAACCCTCCATTATGGAAACTTGGTTGCATAACTTTATCTCTAACGTTGAATTACCCTGGTTGAAATCCCAATCCAGCCCTGTTCTTTTTCTTAGTAATCTCTATCATACGGCCCCACTAGTCGATGTTGCCAACCTCAATAGCCTTTTGTGCATCTTTTAAAGAAGACATGGGTGTCCTAATTTTCTTCTCCTCAGTCGTACGCAAGGCTTAGAACGGCGTTCCATCCTCCTCCTCAACTTCAACATATGTAAAATATGATAGATGGCTTACCAATAATGCCTCGAAAGAAACATGACCATACACACGACCACTACGGGTCACCTTTGCAATATCAATAATATTCACTATGGAGTTTGCAACTGGTATAGGAACCTCTTAACCATTTTCTATCATTTTGGCGTTGTATTGATATGGCATATCTTTATCGGATGCATACGGGACAGGGCCCGCTAACCGTATTACCAACGACGATATCGATATGTTGACATTGTTGCTGTTGCTGCTATCAAACTGGATAACTACCCGCTCAGGGGTCTTGAACACCGACACGATCAAATTCACATCATCTATATCTCTTGACTAGAAAATTTGAATAAGTCCTTCATCCATCAACCTCTGAATATCCCTCTTGACAATAACACATCGACGGGGATACACCCTACAGATCACACAACCATCATGGTCATGCTCACATTCATTGACCAAACAGATGTCTTTATGAATAGCCACCAAAGATTGTCTGATATGGAGAACATCATAAACCTTATACTCACTAGGAAAACTATCTACCATGTTGATAGAAGCATTACCATGAGCAGGCAATGGATTAGCTTTCACATTAGGTGCTTTGTCCCCAAAGGACACCATACCACTCTTTACAAGTTTTTGCACTTCATACTTCAACGGATAACATCTTTCTATGTCATGGCCAAGGGCTCCCTAGGGAAAAACACATAGAAGTTCAGGTTTGAACCACCATGGAAGTGGCTCGGGAATTTTCGGAGGATTTTTGGGTTGAATGAGGTTCTTGAGAACCAAGGACGGGTACAGTTCTGCATATGACATAGGAATATGGTCAAAGGAGACCTTCTTCCTCTCAAAGTTTTGTTGATTATTATTGTTGTTATTGTTGTTGGTTCTTTGTTGTGGTTGTTATTAACGTTGTTGTTGCTGAATAGGAATTGAATAATTATGGAATTGTTGGAAAATACAGGAATCACTAATGAAACTTGTTGGAATTCTTTCTGACACTGAATTAGTTTCTCCCTCCTTCCTCTTGGAGAAACTCCCACCATATTTCTTGCTAGATGATGCTTCTTCTTTAGACAAACGTCCTTCACGGACTCCTTCTTCTAGCCTCATCCCCATATATACCATTTTGGTAAAGGCATTGAGGGCACTCGCATCCATACGTTCATAGTAAAACGAACTTAGCGTCTTCAAGAAGATCTTCGTCATCTCTATCTCTACCAAAGGTTGACTAATCTGGGCAACCAACTCTCTCCATCTCTGGGCATAATCTTTAAATGTCTCTTTATCCTTCAGAGACATATAACTTTGCTGGTCTCTATCGGGCGCCATATCCACGTTGTACTTGTACTGCTTGACAAAGGCCTCACCCAACTCGTTCAAAGTACGGACACTTGCATTGTCTAAACCCATATACCATCTCAAAGCAGCACCAGTTAAATTGTCTTAGAAATAGTGAATCAGTAACTGATCATTATCAGTTTGAGTAAATATCTTTTTGGCATACATCACAAGGTGGCTTAGTGGATAAGTGTTCCCTTTATACTTTTCAAATTCAGGGACCTAGAACTTCATCGGGATTTTCACATTAGGGACCAAGTAGAGCTCAACAACACTCTTCCCAAACAAATATTTTCCTCTTAAAGTCTTCAACTCTTTACACAACTCGAGGAACTGATCCTTTATCTCGTCCATTTTCTTATACACGTTTGGGCCTCAGATGGCTCAGAATGGTAGATATTATCCTTGAAATTCTAGTAAACAGACTTTCGATGTCACACGGGATGTTATGACATCCAATTCTGTGCAGACAAGAATTATGCAGAACTTAAAAAGTAAGTGCAGTAAATAACACAAGGAATTGTTTACCCAGTTCGGTCCAACGTGACCTACGTCTGGGGGCTACCAAGCCAGGGAGGAAATCCATTATTAGTAGTATTAATTTAGACCTTAAACCAACTGTTTAATCCTATCACTTAATACCTACCCAATGCAATTTCAATCTTACACTAAGATCAGAGTTCCTACTCACTCCCCCTCAATCACCTCAGTGATTACAACCTTTAATTATATTAAAGTTTACAGTGAAGTCACACTTCAAACAATTCTTGATTGTGCTTAACAGCTTTAATCAAGAAACACAGCACTCACGCTTAAAAGCTTAGAGTGACACAACACTTACAACTCAATGAACACCATAGTCCAATGCAATCATCTAGGTGATAATTGTTTGGCTCACAAGATACACCTAATACAAGACACACAAAAATACAGCAGTGAAGTATGATGGAATACTAAAATCTTCACGCCTAAAATCCCTGAGTTCTGAAAGAAGGATTGCCATCCTTTTATATTGCAGCACTTGGGCCTTGTACTTGTATTTCCTAAAATTAAGGTTAAGCAAGTTAACCTAATTTCCACATATTAGGGTACTAACAAATAGGCTATTTGTTAGGTTCATTAATTGTAGCTCAGTTGTTAGTTTCCTGGACTTTAGCTCAGCTGTTGGACTCCTGAAGAATAGCCTGAGAAAAATACTGAAACAGAAAAACTAACCAACCTACAATTTAGCATATGTTGTCAGGAATGAATATCACAACATTCAGTTTGACTTCCACATCATAGACCATATGCTAAGTCTGTTTTTCCTGAAAACAGACTGTACAAAATGTTGTACTATACAGGACCACTCAATCCATACTTCAGTATCAACTTACATTAATAAATGTCACAATATCCAATTTGACATTTACACATAAGGCCTTATGCCATGGTCTGTTGTTCTCCAGAAGAACAGACTGAGATACATACTGAAATGTAGCAGAAAACCAACCTGCCTATTATTCAGTATATGCTGTCAATAATGAATGTCATAACATCCAGTTTGACATTCAGACAGCAGGCCTTGTGCCAGGTCTGTTATTCCCTTGATAAACAGACTGACAATAAATACTGAGTTATAAAAGAACACCAACTGTTCTATTCCTCAGTATCTTCTTACATGGATGAATGTCATAACATCTAGTTTGACATTCAGTAAGTCCTGTATTAGCTAAACCCGCAGCATACTACTCAAGTATGTCATGACATCAGTCAAGACATCAGAGCACAGTAAGATGATCTAACACACAATGCAGTCAAACAAACATCTCCATAGCATGTCATGACATCAGTCAAGACATTAGAATCCAACTAGTGTTTTACCATAAAATGCAGCCAATCAAACATCTACAATCCTCAACACGAGGCAGAGTGTGAACAACCGATGGTGGTACTAACATGACCGGGCTAGATGCCGACAGAGAAATTAAGATGGGTGCATACCCTTCTAGCATAAAGTTGGATGGCATCCCCCAAGGGAACCCGACAGGCTTAGAAGGACTAGATTGAGTGGAAACAGCAATAGGAATAGTTGAGGTAGCAACCTCAGATATAACAATCCTTTGGGGAGGAGTTGCAGGAGTTGGTGAAGATTGATTATATGCACCAATGACAGATTCCATCATCGGCATTAACCTGGAAATCTCGTCCTTCATCTCTCTATTCTATTGCTCTAAATTCTCCATTAACCTTGGTTGATTAGCGCGAGTGTTGTATTGCTGAGTCATCTTGGCTGAAGCACAAAAGAATAACCGATAAGACTTCTGGCGGAAGAAAACCTATTATGCAAATGATGCATGAAATGAAATGTTTTTGTTTTTAATTTCAAGGAACATATGAAGTTTTATTTTCAAATATATAATAATAGTAACAATTTCATTAACCATAAAATCTCTTTTTATTCATAAAACTTGGAAGGATTACACTGAGTACAATTTTATAAACCAAAGTACAAATACAAGAGAAAAGGAAATTGTCATCCTAAAGATCCCCTAGCAACAATATCAAATCATCTGGCTTCGGGGGCGTACTTCCTTCGGATGCGTCGAATCTTAGACTCAAACGATGTCTTCATCTGAGCCTTTTCAACGACAAGCTGATCAACAATCTTCTTCCAAGAACTAGAAGGTTAAGGCATGCTTTAGGAAGGTAGACCCTCTGTCTCTCTCTGTCTCTTTACTTCTCTGTCTTCAAGAATCTCAATAAGTGAATCTTTGTCTTTCGACTCAAGATGCAACTCTTCATGCTTTCGGCTCAAAGCAAGGAACCGCTCTTCCCACATATATTTTTCTTGCTTCATCTTGGTGAGTGCATCTTCCAATTCCTCTACATTTTGGTTAGGGAGAGTTTATGGCTCATCCATAACCATAGACATAGGTCTTTCACAAGCATACGACATCTTCAGCTCCAAAGCTCTCTTCTTCACCCAAATAATGTAAGCTTCCAAAGCTACACAGGGATTAAGCTCAGAACTTCCTTTCCTATTCATATTATGCCAAGGATGTACCATCTTCTGCTTCCAATGTTGGGTATCTTTACCCTCTTGATAGAAAAGACCTTCTAACTGAGTGTTATTAGGTTTATCTCTTAAGGGGAACCTAAGTTGACGACGAGCTAAAGCAAAGTTGTAGTTGATTCCTCCTTGTGTTCCAATGAGAGGAACATTAGAGAATTCACCACAACTATCAATAATATCCAAGCTACCCAATGCAGAATCATACCAAACAATATCATCATTAGTGAGAGACATAAGTCTTTGAGACCACCGTAGACATTGATTGTTCTCCAAAAAAGCTAACGTGTGAGGCAAGTGCAAAATAAACCACTTGTACAAAAGAGTAACACATCAAACAATAGTCCCTACCACCTTTAGAATTCCTCAAGTGTAAAGATAAATACATATCACCCAACAAAGTAGGAACATGATTCCCAATCAAGAAGCTTCTAATGGCGTTGACATCAACAAAACCATCAATGTTAGGGAACAAAGCTAGACCATAGATGAGCAATACAAAGATAGCTTCAAAACCATCCACACTACCTGCTTGAGCAAAGACATTGGCTTTACCATTGAGGAACTCATAAGTCAACCCAAGAATACCTCCTTTCTTCACCAAATGAGCATAAATCTCAGATTTCTTCAGATGAAGAGCTTCAGCTATGATATGAGATTTGGGAATCTCCTCCATTCCATTAAAAGGTACCTTGTCAAATACTGGTATCCCCAAGAGATGGGCATACTCCTCTAACGTAGGTACAAGTTGATAATCGGGAAAGGTGAAGCACCGGTAGAGAGGATCATAATACTGAACCAACACACATAGAAGTCCTTCAACCACATCAGTAGATAATACATACAAAAGCTTCCCATGACGTTGCTTGAAGTCCAAGGGGTCTAATACAAAGGATGACAACTTCCTTAGCTCTTCCAATTTAGAACTTCTGAAACTGTACTTCTTAGTGTTCTTTCATCCACAATCCATCGTCTGAAAATATTTGCAAATAAGAACTCAGTTCCTTAAAATTTATTTTTTTGTGATGGATGTTATGATGCAGATGTATGCACGAATGCAACAATCAGAAACAAGGGACCACATACAAGGCAAGCACAAACAAAGGTCAAGGGATGTATCAAGTCATCATCAAAATCAATCATCCATTTTGGTGGATTATGGTTTTCACCTTATCAACACCCAAGTTCCATTGATATTCATGAGCCTTGATCGGATCAATCAAGAATCAAAGGGTTTGTTGTGAGTCATGAGCCTTGTTAAGAACCATCATAAAAGAGTGTACTAAGGATAAAACCTGTAGATCGTGTTCTAAGAAGTTCCCAGATTCTTAATCCCATCTACCAGATATTACAGGTTAGAATGACTGACTTATCTACCCATAATATTCTCAACAGAAACTCGTCTGACTGTAGTATCGTGTAACAGCTGTTATCAGGTCTACACCTGAACAATCTCCGTACCACGTCCTAAATACGCTAAGTTGGGTTAAATGTTCTATGGTCCTCAGCTTCTTGGACCAGAAATCAGAGAAAGTATTGCTTAACCACAAATAACTTGTGTGAGATTAGTAACTCCAAAAGGGTCTCCACTTAGTAGATAGGTCTCAAGCCAACTTGTTAAGGACTACTCCACACAAGTTGAACATGACTATACCATCCTCATATCTTAATTGCACTCAAGTTCGAGTCAGAACTTATCTCACCACTCAGAGATCACCAAGCACAACAGACAAATCATATCATACAAACAAATATACAAACATCAAATATAAAGTTATTTACACATAAAAAAAGTAGGCTAAACCCATTGGGGACTACTCCCCAGTAGAGTCGCCACTTAATTTCTGTAGCGGTAAATTCTTGACCATCAAGTAATGGATAAGCTTAATGTGAATAAAACCAGATTCATTGTTTCCAAAGGAAAAGGTAAAAGTACGAATAAAACCCAAATATAACGAAGTTTTCATATCATAACTAATAAAATGCCATAGATTATATGTAAGGGGATTGGTTACACAGAGGGAAGGTGCTAGCACCCGAAATGTCCTAGGTACTCCTAGGGAGCCCTTTTTTATGTGTGCATATGTTTTTGGTATAAAAGATGTTTGAGAAAAAATAGAGTGTGGGGATGAGAAAAGAATTCATTGATTATATTTTTGTTTTTGACAAGACCTTCGGACTTGTGCCTACGTACGAACATAAAAATGAAGGATCAAAACCTCGTAGTTCATGGTAACAATTTCAAAGTTGATGGGTTACTTTTAACAAAACATTAAATGAAAAGGGGACAAAGGGCCAAAAATTTGAATGAGGTTTTTAGTTTCTTTTGTCTTTTGAAATTTTAAGTCAATATGATTAAGTTTATTTGCAAGTTTAATTTAAGAAAGAGTTTGAAATATTCATTGGTATAAGGCCAAAGTTTCTAATCATTAAAACAAAGTCTACGTTTGAAATCACAAGCAAAAGAATTTTTTTGAAAAGGGGCAGAGATTTTGAAATTTAAGAAGTAGGAGGAGATGAAAAGGCTACCCTAAGCATAAAATTAAAATTTAAGAGTGGAAATGATCTGACCTATGAGATGCAATCCAACAGACAAGAATGTCATATAGAAAACCCATTTTTCCTTTGGAATTTGAATCAAGCAACAATCAATAAGAAATTAGCAATATCCAGACATCATGAAGATCAAGGCATCAAATAAAGATAGTCGCAGCCAAGCAAGCAATTCCCATAGCTAAGTAGTCTTCTTTGTCTTCTCGTGTACCAGATGAAATATTCCTTGATCAACTCAGAACAAAGCATCAGATACAAGATTAAAATAACAATTAGCACAAAGACAAGATAGAATATGGATTTAAACAAAGTCCAAGGCTTGCATCAGATGAAGGCTCAATTCACAATAGCTTGGTCTCAAAATGTTGGCATTGGCCAAGTCCTTTTTGCATAAGGAATGTTGCCTAATCCTAAATGCATAAGCTCAGATCAAGATCAACGGTCCATCAAATTTTTTTAAGGTTTTTTTTTGTTTATTAAGTATTTTAAGGTCCTAAGACCACAAAAAAATAAAAATGCACAAACAATATACATAATCACAAGATATGGCTCAAATGAGCAAACTGAAAATGACATAAACATAAACAAGTTAAATGGAATGTAAATGGCAATGAATGATAAACGACTGAAATTTAAATTGTATAAAGTAAATGACTTGGAGGTAAGGCAATATTAACAAGAGTTAATCAAATTTTAGTCAAAATGTTTGTGTTGTTTTTTAATTTATTAAGTCATTCTTTGGAGAACACTCAACCATCCATTCATAAGCATGGATCCTTAAACCAAGACATCTTCCATGAGAAGGGCTCCAACTTGGATAATTCAACAAGTATGCTACTAGCTCTCATGAAAGGAAAAAAAGTCAAGTTTCCACACAATACTATGAAGAATGGGAAACTTACAATCTCACTTACTAGAATGTCATGCCTTTAGGGTCAAATTTAGCTCTATGTTAAGTAATCGTAATTAGACTTATGTATAAGTCACAACTATCTGAGGCCGGGAAATAAATATTTAGGTGTTAGTGCATGTTAGAGATTTGGTATGATGAACCAAACTCCTAAAACATACCACACACTAAAAGAAAAGATCAAGAGGGAGGGACCTATCGAAGTCATACTTGTATTGGTTCTCTGACACAAGGTCATTAATGAACCAATTAGCCTTAAGACATTATACATTTCATTGGTCCAATGAGGGAATATGGAAGAATAGGGATTAATATGAAGAGGGAGGGGAAGATAGAAACACAAATTATTCATGGGAGGAATTTTATCAAATTAAAACCATTCATTCATTTTGGGAGATGAAATGTGCATTTCATCAATCCCCTAAATCCAATGGTTTTAATTCAACAAAAGTCAAATCAACCTTGACCAAGGCCCAAACAGAAAGTCAAACATCACAAGACCATAAAAATGGCTCAACATAATTTTTACACATTTAATCAATTAAAAATGAATTAAAATACCATTTAATTTGGTCAAAACCTAAAATCTCTTCAAAACACCAAAAAAATGACCAAGGGATTTATCCTAGGTCAAACAAGGTTAAACGACCTTAGACAAAAAATTTCATGAGTTTTGAAAAGTCAGAAGTAATTTTATAAGTAATTTTAAACAATTAAAGTTATACATAAAACAATTATATCATGAAAAATATCAAAATTAATCCAAAAATAAATTTAATTCGGAATGTAAAAGGGAAAAATATTTAAAGATTTTTTATTAAAGTTCCATATTTTTTGGATTAAAAATGAAATTGATATGAATTAAACAAAAAAAAGAATTTAACATAAAATCAAAAAATAAAATAAAAATAGATACAAAGGCCATCTGATCTCCCTCATTAATTAAGGTGACATATCTGATGGCCAAGCATGTATCATCAACCATGTGCCTTAGTTAGTTAACACATGCGCACAAATGGTATTCAAGATGGAAGGCTAAGATTATAACGTTTCAAAGAGATCAGATGGCCAGGATGCACGCCAGCATATCACTGGAGCTAGGGCTCCGATCTTCTTTTCTGGTGGACCTCACTGCACTGGTCTACTACCAAAATGAAAAAAAAAGACACGGATTTAAAGGAAAAATGCCCAGGAGCTCGAATCTGGCCTCAATTTTCTCCAATTCCAAGTATATAAAAAGATACAAGGATTTGAATTTTGAGGATCATGAACTGAGTTACTTTGATTTGACCTCAAAGCAACTCAATCTTGTTCCCTACATTGGTAGGACTTCACCCAACCAAAAATCACAAAGAATAGTGAAGAATTGAGAGAGAATCAAAGAGATGAAAATTCTGGAAAATCACCTTTAAGTGAGCTTCAAACTTGTTTGATCTTGCTTCCAATTGGCCTTTGCTTGACTTTAGTAGCTTGCAAGAGTTGAATTGGATAAAGGAAAGGCTTGGACTCTTGGATTTTCAATCTCAAAACATAAGGATATTTGAAACTCGATTTTCAAATGAAAAACTTCAAGATTATCCTTCAATGGTGAGGGTTTGGATTGCAGGTTCAAATCTTGGGCATGAGGTCCTTAATTCTGAGCCAAAAGGGTCTTATTTATAGGTATTGCATTTGATTTTCACACACTTCCAAAATTGGCCAAAAATAGCAATTCCTTTGCATGGTTGCATGGGCGTGTGATGGGCCCATCAAATGATGCTATTAGGTCCAAAATCACCAATACAATGCTGAAATCATGTCATGTGGTCATGCAAAGGAGATTGAAAAGTGAAAGTGAAATCCATCCAAATAAAATTTTGAAATGAACCCATGCACAAGTACTCCATTTCTTTGCCAAATGAGATGATCCTACACCTTTTGGAAAGATGAGATCAAGGGGAACAACTTTCATGTTGAACACTTTTTCATTTGAAGCTTGTATCTTGATAAATTTTGAGTTGGATGTTTGGAAAATCAAACATATTTGAAAATTTTCTAAGTACCAATCAAATGTTCACTTCTTCCACCTTGGATAACTTTTTCTATGTGCTTCAAATGGAAAACGTTCCTTCATAAAAGTTTTAGCTATTTCAAACCTCTTAAATTTGGTTGTAAATTTGACCTCATTAGGATTTTTCATGAAGGAGTTATGCATTTTAGAAGTTGAGGAAAACCACTTGTTCAATGGTAAAGGCCCAATATGACCTATAATGTTTCCTCTTGGAACATGCATTTGCAAGTTGATTTTGAACTTCTTCCAAGAACAAAAGTTATAGAGGACGTCTTGAATTTGATCATGAAACTTTAATGGATTTCATATCATAAAAAATGAGCATGTTATGGTCCTTGGAAGTTGACCTCCTAACTAGGGTTCAGACAAAATGACCTTAAATCTTTCACCATAACAAAGGACTTTCCAAGCAAAAATAGATCTTTACCTCAACATTAAAGTTGTTTGTAATATCATAAGGAGTAAATTTTCTATTGGAATAATTTTCATATGACAAAAATTGTAGGAAATAGGGTCCAAGGAACCCTAGTTTTGGCTAGTTGGCTTTCTCTAGTCAACCACAATGAACCATCTTGCAAACTTGAAGTTCTCTTGACCTATTGGACTCATGATGAGTTCTTGATTAAAATGATATGCGAAGATCATGAGGATGCATATATTATGTCTAGAGTCAATGTGAACCATATATTAATTAGTTTCCTTGCATTGAGGGTCTCAAACCCTAGATATGAGCTTGATGGAGCATGGGTGAACACACATACTACCTACAAAAGAAACAAAGTTATATATAGACATATTTTTGGTATTTTGGTTAGTAAAGAATGAAAAAAAAGTAGGATACAATCAAATGTTATTGGTGATCTCTCCCAGTGCAAACCCAATGAATGAGGGGTAAGGAGGATGTCAAGGTGTGATCCAAAAGCCAATGCAAAATCATGAGATTGCTTGAGGAATCTTAGGGTCAAAATTAGGGTCTTACACCTAGACCCTATCTCATAAAATATTTATCATATGAAAATTCTTCCAAGACCAAAGTTACTCCTTATTACGTTCCAAACAACTTTCATGTTTAGGTCAAGAGCTAGTTTTGCTTGGAAAGTCACTTTTTTTGGGGAAAGATTATAGGTCATTTTGTCTGAACCCTAGTTAGGAGGTCAACTTCGAAGGACCATAACTTGCTCAATATTTATGATATGAAGTCCATTCAAGTTTCATGATCAAATTCAACATGTCCTATCTAATGTTTATTCTTTGAAGAAGTTCAAATTTAACTTGCAAGGGCATGTACCAAGAGGAAACATTATAGGTCATTTTTGGGCAATTACCATTGAACAAGATATTTTCCACAACTTCTAAAATGTATAACTGCTTCATTCCAAATCCAAATGTGGTCAAATTTGTGACCAAATAGAAGAAGTTTGAAAGAGATGCAACGTTGATGGAGGAACTTTTTCCATTTGAAGCCCATAACAAAAGTTATTCAAGGTGGAAGAAGTGAACATTTGACTTGGTACTTAGAAAAATTTCATTTATGTTTGATTTTCCAAACTTCCACCTAAACATTCATCATGACCTAAGATTCAAATGGAAAAGATCTTAACATGAAAGTTGGGCATCCTTGATCTCACCTTTGCAAAAAGTCCAAGATCATCTTATTTTGCCAAGGATTGAGGGACTTACGCATGAGTTCTTCATAAGGTTCCTTTTTGTAAGATTTATGGTCAAATTCATTTCCTTTATGCATGGATATGTGACATCATTTCAGGTTGGATAACACAAAATATTGGATCATTTGGAATCATTTGATGGGCATATCACACGCCCATGCATGGCGAATTTATATTTTTGGCATTTTGAAGGAATTGTGTGGAAAGAAAGTGCATGGCCTATAAATAAGACCCCTCATGCTCAGAATGGGGGAAACCTTGCCCAAGCTTTGATCCTGCAACCATAACCCTCACCATTAGAGGATAAACTTGAAGATTTTCAATTGAAAATCGAGTTTCAATTTCACTTCAGTTTTGAAGTTGAAACTCCAAGAATCAAAGCCCTTCCTTGATTCGATTCACTTCCTACAAGCATCTAAAGTCAAGCCAAAGCCAATTGGAAGCAAGATCAAGCAAGACTCAAGCTCCCTCGAAGGTGATTTTTCAAAAACTTCATCTCTTCGATTCTCTCTCAATTCTTCAGCATTCCCTTTGATTTTAGGTTGGCTGAAGTCCTACCAATGTAGGCAAAAAGATTGAGTTACTTTGAGGTCAATTCGAAGAAAGTTAGTTCATGATCCTCAAAATTCAAATCCCTGTATATTTTTATATACTTTGAATTGGAGAAAATTGAGGCCAGATTCGAGCTCCTGAGCATTTTTCCTTTAAATTCATATTCTTATTTTTCATTTTGGTGATGGTTGATGGTGGACAAGTCCGGTGAGGTCCACCGAAGAAGAAGACTGGAGCCCTAGCTCTGGTGGTGGATTGGCACACCTCACGACCATCAGATCATGTTCAAACCTTTTAATCTCAACGACTCCTTTGAATTACCACACATGTGATGCTTTGACTGAGGTGTATCGTGGATAGCATGTGCGTGGCCATCAGATCTACCACCTCAATTAATGACGGAGATCTGAAGGCCTTTTTTGTCTAATTTCTTTTTATTTCCTGAATTTTAATTTAATTGCATTATTTTATTTAATTCATAGAAATTTCATTTTTAATCCAAAAAATATGAGACTTTCACCAAAAATCTTTAAATATTTTTCTCTTTCATATTCCGAATTAAAATTATTTTTTGGATTAGTTTTTGTATTTTTCATGAATTAAATATTTTTGTGCATATATTTAATTATTTAAAAATACTTCTGACTTTTCAAAAATCATGAAATTTTTTGTCTAATGTCCTTTGACCTTGTTTGACATAGGATAAATCCCTTGGCCATTTATTTGGTGTTTTGAGGGAATTTTTGGTTTTGACCAAATCTAAGTGTATTTTAATTCATTTTTAATTTATTAAATTTTTAAAAATTATGTTGTGCCGTTTTTATGGTCTTGTGATGTTTGACTTTCTGTTTGGGTCTTGGTCAAGGTTGATTTGACTTTTGTTGGATCAAAACCATTGGATTTAGGGGATTGATAAAATGTATATTTCATCTCCAAAAATGAATGAATGGTTTTAATTTGATAAAATTCCTCCTTTGGTCGATTTGTGTTTCTATCTTCCCCTTCTTCACACCTTCCCCATTCTTTCCCATTCCCTCATTTGACCAATGAAATCTCTAATATCTAAAGGCTAATTAATTCATCAATGACCTTGTGTCAGATGAATCAATATAAGTATGACTGAGATACCTCCTTCCCTCTTGATCTTTTCTTGTAGTATGTGTTACGTTTTAGGAGTTTGGTTCTTTATACCAAATATCTAACATGCATTAACACCTAAATCTTTATTTCCCAGCCTCAGATAGTAGTGAATTTTACATAAGTCCGATTACGTTTGCTTATCATTCTAATGGCATATCATTCTAGTAAGTGAGATTGTAAGTCTCCCAATCTACATGGCATTGTATGGAGACTTGACCTTTTCTTCCTTTCATGAGAGCTAATGGCAAACTTGTTAAATTATCCAAGTTGGAGCCCTTCTCATGGAAGATGTCTTTGTTCAAGGATTCATACTTGTGAATGAATGGTTGAGTGTTCTCCAAAGCATGACTTAATAAATTAAAAAACACCACTAAAAGTTGACTAACCTTGACTAATATTTGACTAATTCTTGTTAATATTGCTTTACTTTCAAGTCATTTACTTTATGCAATTTAAATTTCAGTCATTTACCATTCATTGCCATTTAAATTTCACTTAACTTGTTTATGTTTATGTCACTTTCACTTTTCTCATTTGAGCCATATCTTGTGTATATATATTGTCTGTGTATTTTGGTTTTGTTTATGGTCTTAGGACCTTGAAACATCTAATAACAACCAAAGAATGCTAAAAAATATATGGTGGATTGTTGATCTTGATTTGAACTCTTGGACTTAGGATTAGGAAACATTCACTGTGCAAAAAGGACATGGTCAATGCTAACATTTTGAGACCAAGCTATTGCAAACTAAGTCTCCATATGATACAAGCCTTTAGATTTGTTTGAGTTCATCTTCTACTCTATCTTTATGCCTAACTGTTATTTTGATCTTGTGTCTGATGCTTTGCTCTGAGTTGATCAAGGAGTATTTCATCTGACACATGAGAAGACATAAAAGACTGCTAGCTTTTGGATTGCTTGCTTGGATATGGCTATCTTTATTTGATGCCTTGATCTTCGTGATGTCGGGATATTGCTCACTGTTTATTGGTTATTGCTTGATTAAAATTCCAAACGAAAATGGGTTTCTATATGACATTCATGTCTATTGGATTGTATCCCATTTGTCAGATCTTTTCAACTCTTAACTTTTAATTTGTGCTTACGATAGCCTCTTCATCTCTTCCCACTTCCTAAATTTCAAAAATCTCTCCCCCTTTTCAAAAACCTTTCTTTGCATGTGATTTCAAACTTAGACTGTATTTTAATTATTAGAAACTTTGGCCTTATGCCATTGAGTCTTCAAACTCTTTCTTAAATCAAATTTGTAAACAAATTTAATCATAGTGACTTAAAATTTCAAAAGAAAAAAGAAGTAACAACTTCATTCAAACTTTTGGCTCTTTTGTGCGTTTTCTTATTAAACTTTTTATTAAAAGCAATTCACCAACTTTGAAATTTTTACCACGAACTACGAGGTTTCGATCCTTCATTTTTTATGTTGGTATGTAGGCACAAGACCGAAGGTATTGTCAAGTACAGAAATATCATCAATAAATTCTTTTTGCACCCCCAAACTCTATTTTTACCAAACATCATTTATACTAAAAACACATGCGCACATAAATAAGGGCTCCCTAGGAGTACCTAGAACACTTTGGGTGCTAACACCTTCCCTTTGTGTAACCAACCCCCTTACCTGTAATGTCTGGAATTTTATTAGTTTTGATTTGAAAACTTCTTATCTTTGGGTTTTGTTCGTACTTTTCCCATTCCCTTTGGAAACAATAAAAGTGTGGTGACGACTCTGGTTTTATTTACAACTTATCCATAGCTTGATGGTCTCTAATTTACAGCTACAGAAATTAAGTGGCGGCTCGACTGGGGATTAGTCCTCAGTGGGTTAGCCTACTTTTTTATGTATATATATTTGTGTATTTGATATTTGTATACTTTTTTTGTATGATATAATATGTTTGTTATGCTTGGGGATCTCTGAGTGGTGAGATAAGTTTTGACCTGAACTTGAGTGTAATTAAAATAGGAGGATGGTATAGTCATGTTCAACTTGTGTGGAGTAGTCCTAAACAAGTTGGCTTGAGACTCATCTACTCAATGGAGACCCTTTTGGATTTACTAATGTCACACAAGTTATTTGTGGATAGGCATTACTTTCTCTGATTTGGGGTCCGAGAAGGTGAGGGTCGTAGAACATTTAACCTAACTTGGCCTATTTAGGACGTAGTGCAGCGACTTTTCAGGTGTAGATCTGATAACACTTGTTACGCGATACTACACTCAGAAAGTTTCTCTTGAGAATATTATGGGTTGATGAGTCAGTCATCCTAACCTATAATATATGATAGATGGGATTAAGACTCTTGTAACTTCTTATAACATGATCTATAGGTTTTTATTCTTAGTATACTCCTTTGGGATGATTCTTAACCTGACTCCATGCTCGTGAAAACAACAAACCCTTTGATTATTGGTTCATTCGATCAAGTCTTACCAATATCAATGGAACTTGGGTGTTGATAAGGTGAAAACTATAATCCACCAAAATGGATGATTAATCTTGATGATGACTTGATCCATCCCTTGACCTTTGTTTGTGTTTGCCTTGTGTGTGATCCCTTGTTTGTGATTGTTGCATTCATGCATACATGCGCATCATAACATTTATCACAGAAAAGTAAATTTCAAGAAACAGAGGTCTTATTTGCAAATATTTTTAGACCATGGATTATAGACGAAGGAACACTAAGAAGTACTTTTTCAGATGTCCTAATTTGAAAGAGCCAAGGAATTTGTCAACTTTTGTACTAGATCCCTTGGATTTCAAGCAACATCATGGGAAACTTTTGTCTGTGTTATCCGCTGATGTGGTTGAAGGACTCCTGAGTGTTTTGGTTCACTTTTATGATCCTCTCTACTGGTGCTTCACATTTCCTGATTATCATCTTGTGCCTATGTTAGAGGAGTATGCCCATCTCTTGGGAATACTCGTATTTGACAAGGTACCTTTTAGTGGATTGGAGGAGATTCCCAAATCTCATATCATAGTTGAAGCTCTTCATTTTAAGAAATCTGAGATGGATGCTCATTTGGTGAAGAAAGGAGGTATTCTTGGGTTGACTTCTGAGTTTTTCATTGGAAAAGCTATTGTCTTTACTCAAGCCGGTTTTGTTCATCTATGGCCTAGCTTTATTCCCTAACATTGACGATTTTGTTGATGTTAACGCTATTAGAATCTTCTTGATTGGGAATCATGTTCCTACTCTGTTGGGTGACATGTATTTCTCTTTGCAATCGAGGAATTCTAAAGGTGGTGGGACTATTGGATGTTGTGTTCCTCTTCTATACAAGTGGTTTATTTCGCACTTGCTTCGGACACCTGCTTTTTTGGAGAACCGACAATGTCTACAGTGGTCCCTGAGACTTATGTCTCTCACTAATGATGATATTGTTTGGTATGATTCTGCATTAAGTAGTCTGGACATTATTGAAAATTGTGGTGAATTCTCTAATGTTCCTCTCATTGGTACACAAGAAGTAATCAACTACAACCCTGCTCTGGCCCGTCGTCAACTTGGGTTCCCCTAACAACAATTAGGAAACGTTGTCTATTACCCTTTGGGATAGCTTTTTCAACTGTTTCTTATAGTTTCATTGCCTAATGTCTAAAATGATGTAATGATGGTAGTATTATTAATTTTACTATGTTAAGTCGGTATACCATCTAAAAAATACTCTGGTGCTGCATACCCAAATGTCCCTGAAATGTTGATGTTGTTCTTGTTTTTAGGACCCATTAGTTATTGCAAGAACAAAATCACAAAGTTGAATTCACCACCAATTCATACAATGAAATATAAATTGTATAGCAAAATAAGGAAACTTATTTATACATTAAGTTGAACATGGTGTTCCTTTTTTCTATTTACTTTTGCATTGAAGTTTGAATCCACAAGAATACTAAAAGATTTCATATATCTATGGATCACTGCAGGGTAATAATGCTCATGCATATACTTTAAGGCTTTGTGATTAACAATTTAACATTAATCAATACTAGCATATGTTAAGAAAAATACAATAGAAAAAATTGAGTAGTCACCTTGTTTTGTACTGCTACAACTATTAAAGTTCCAATCAATTCCGGTAATTATATGTTATGCGTCACCAGATTTTGATGTTCCTTTTTTCACACCAAATTGTTACATAAAAAAAAAGGGAAAATCCTTTCAGCCATTAAAACCATAATCCATAAAGTATGTTTAGAATACTGACACATAACCAATATAAGATTTCTATCTTTCGAACTAGAGAAATACATGGATTCAACCTCAACCATAACTCCACTATTTTTCATTGTATTGCGGTCATCTTTTGCTTTTGTATAAAAGGGAAAATTAAAAATGTCATATGCTGTCCAAATTATCACATTAAATTTTGACATGTATGACAATCATTTAAATGTCTCAGATGCACTATCATCATTATAAATTATATTATTAGACCAACTTATTAATTTCTCGTTATGCTTTATCAACAACCACTTGTCATTCATCCGGGTATATTTTTTCTTTATAATTGTTTTGGGAGTAGCTATGTAAGGTTCAACTTCACTAAGATTATCCAATATAAAGAAATATGCTTCAAAAACTACATTTCGAGCCATTGACTTATCATTTAAACCTTGAGTACCTCTACCTCCAAATTGTCAGCATGACGAGACTTTGTTATTCCTATAGACTTTGTTTCCAACAAATAGTTTGAACAAAACTCAACAGCTTCTTGTGTAATATACCTTTCAACATTTGAGGCTTCTGGTCAGTCATGATTCTTCGTATATGTCATACCCCAATTTTGTCCAGACATTTTAAAACTTTTATAAATTCAATTTTATTTTCAGTTCGCAATAGTTGTATAGCATGATATGCATTTCATCATAAATAACATATAAAATGTCAACCAGAATAAATTCTCGAATATACAAACAGATTGCTTGAATCATTTCTCAAATTCATGTAAAATTAGCGGGTAAAAACTTTTGAAATCGAGCTTGCAAACGTTAGTATTATCAATCTATGGTTCATGTAGTTTAACCTAGCGTGCTCGTTATATTTTTTACTACTTTTTCAGTCGCGATTTGAGCAATATATACCTGTTTAATCGGTCAAAATTAATTTCAAAATTAAATCCAACACTGTATTTTTCCACCTGGCTTCTGATGTTTGATCTTCACTTGCTGGCACACTATGCATTCCGACACATACTCTACAATATCCCTTTTTATTCCAGGCCACCAGTAGTCCTGCTTCAAGTCTTGATACATATTTGATGAACCTGGATGTATGGTAAACGCCCCCTTGTTGGCTTCCTCCAAAACATTTCTTTTCTGTTCGGCATTATTCGGGACACAAATCCTTTGATTAAATAGGACAACTCCATTTGGTGATTGAGCGAAACCTGGTTGAGTCGACATCTCTTGCAACTTCTCATCTATCATTTGTCCTTGCTGGATTTCTTCCTTTAGGTTAGAAGTAACATTCAAATTTCT
This sequence comes from Lathyrus oleraceus, assembly GCF_024323335.1. Classification (NCBI taxonomy): domain Eukaryota; kingdom Viridiplantae; phylum Streptophyta; class Magnoliopsida; order Fabales; family Fabaceae; genus Lathyrus; species Lathyrus oleraceus. Next base: position 329,233,415 of record NC_066580.1, read on the forward strand.
CATTATCACACCATCCTGCATCCAATTAGATTGAAATTAAGATCTTGGAACTTTTCCAACAATGCGGATTCTAACATCATTAACTCAGTTTTATGCATCTCTTTCCGACTTAAGGCATTTGCGACCTTATTCGCTTTCCTTGGGTGGTACTTAAGCTCAGAATCAAAGTCCTTCAAATACTCCATCCATCCCCTCTATCTCATGTTCAACTCTTTCTGCTCAAATAAGTATTTCAAACTCTTATGGTTACTAAACATCTCAAAACGTACTCCATACAAGTAATGTCTCCACACCTTTAGTGTAAAAACAATAGAAGCTGGTTCAAGATCATGAGTTGGATAGTTCTCTTCATGAGTCTTCCACTGACGAGAGACATATACTAAAACCTGACCACTCTGCATTAACACCCCTCCTAATCCCGTCTTAGAGGCATCACAAAATACGTCATAAGACTTACTAGGATCAGGGATGATTAAAACAGGAGCAGTTGTTAGTTTTTCCTTTAAACTCATGAAACTCTGCTCACACTTCGAATCCCATTTAAAATAAATTTCCTTTCAAGTAAGTCTAGTCATTGGTAAGGCTATATGCGAAAACCCCTTTATAAATCTTCGATAATAACCTGCCAAACCCATGAAACTTCTGACTTCGGAAGCATTCTTCGGTCTTTCCCAATTAATACCTTCTTTGACTTTAGATGGATCTACTGATACTCCTTCTTCTGATATGACATGACCAAGAAACTTCACTTCGTTCCTCCAAAATTCACACTTACTTAACTTGGCAAAAAGTTGCTTCTCTTGCAGTACTGATAGAACAATCCTTAGGTGTTCTTCGTGCTCTTGTGGCGTACGAGAATAAATAAGAATGTCATCAATAAATATCACCACTAACTGGTCCAATTAAGGTTGAAATATTCGATTTAGATAGTCCATGAAGACAGCAGGGGCATTCGTCACACCAAAAGGCATTACAAGAAACTCATAATGGCCATATCGGGTTCTAAATGCGGTCTTTGGTACATCTGAATTCTTAACTCTGATTTGATGATAGCCCGACCATAAATCAATCTTCGAGAACACACAAGCTCCTTTCAACTGATCTAGCAAATCGTCTATCCTTGGAAGGGGGTGCTTGTTCTTAATGGTGACTTTATTCAACTGGAGATAATCAATACACAACCGCACACTACCATCCTTCTTCTTCACTTATAACACTGGAGCTCCCCATGGTGAGACACTAGGTCGGATGAAGTGCTTGGTTAACAACTCTTCCAATTGGTCCTTAAACTCTCTCAACTCGAGTGGCGCCATACGATACGGAGAAACGGAGATTGGAGTTGTCCTAGGTATCAGATCAATAGAGAATTCCACTTCCCTTTCAGGAGGAAGATAAGTGAAGTCCTTGAGGAAAACTTATGGAAATTCACAAACGATAGGAATTTGGGTAACATTCTGATTTTTGCTAGGTTCCTTGATGATAACCAAGAGAACTGACTTTTCCTTCTCAAATAAGAAATTAACCATGTCAATTGTACCTTCCAAGATGGTAGTTAATACATCCTTTGGAGTAGATTCACTAGAAGGAGTGATAATCAACTTCTCTTCACATCCAATAAACACCGAATTGGAAGAAAGCCAATCCATCCCTAATACCACATCAACCTTCTTCAGAGGTAAACAAATAAGATCAATCAGGAAAATTCTACCATTCACTAAGAGCGAACAATTTTCACAAATTAACGGTGTCTCAACCACATCAATCATGGTGGTAGTAACCACCATAGGAGGAGACAAAGGAATTGCTTGCAGGTCAAGATGCTTCATACCTTGAATTGATACAAAAGAGTGTGTTGCCGCACAATCAAACAATACAAAACAAGGATGATCATTGACGAGATACGTACCAGCAATGTTGCTCTTAGCCTTCCTTGCATCCAAAGTATAAACTCGACCAGTGCTCCTTCTTTGCGTGTGATTCTTATTCTGAGGGCAATCCTTATCCATGTGTCCCTCCATCTGACAAGTAAAACACTTAATTCAACTTCTGGCACATCTTCCAAAATGAGACCTGTTATATACTTGACATTGCGGAGGATGGTTAGGTCTTTCATGTTGCACTTGTTTTCCCTTGAAAGCTTGAGGTCTAGGCCTAAACTAGTTACCTGGCCTCCCTTGGTCCTTCTGTCCACTCCTATATTAATCCATTTCTTCTTAAACTTTCTTCAAACTGTTCTCAGCCACATAGCATTGCCTTAGCAATTCAGCATAAGTAGTGAATTCTCTTTGAGAAACACTATGTGAAATTTCACCTCTTAAACCAAAAAGGAATTAATCGATCTTCCAATTCTCTTTTGGTGCATACTCCGCCTTTCTAGAATAAGCAACCATATCTTCAAACTTTTCAGCATACATAGCTACCGACATAGTACCCTGCCTAAGCTGTTGAAACTCGAATTCTTTCTGAGTCCTCAAAGAGCTAGGAAAATATTTATCTAGAAAAGTAGTCTTAAAATGCTCCCAGTCCCTAGGTACTCCTTGATTGGTCATAAGAGTCGAAGTAATCTCCCACCATCTCACAACGGTAGCCTTCATCATGTGAGAAGCAAACATAACTTTATTCTCTTCACTGCAATGCATTATCTGAAAAATCCTTTCCATGCGGGTTACCCACTCATGAGCCTTCATAGGATTTAATCCACCATGGAACTTAGGAGGATTCATGAGAAAGAAATCCCGGAAACTACATGCCTTAACTTCTTGTGGAACCCCTTGAGGATAAAGAACACCATTCCACTATTCCATCATCTATTGCATGAATTGGTTTTGTTGCTGCTGCATCTGCTTCCAAACTGAGGCCATTGAAAACCTTCACAACCACTTGGCGGTTCAGAGTCTGAACTCTGAGTTCTGGGTCTACCACGACCTTTGCGTCTGTTAGACATGATCCTGAATGTCAAACAAATAGAATTATGTTGATCAGGCTCAATACTATGAATATAACATCAAGGACAATGATGGCAACCCACATAAGAGGCGGAAAGGAATACTTATAATATCTCATGTCTAGGTCAAGTATACAACCAGGCTCTGATACTAATTATAACACTCACATATAATATATGTGTAGAATATGTATAATACATAGTGTAATACTGGTACTGAAATACATAAGCACCTAGCGGCAACAGTGTACATATTTACATGCCCAAAAGAAAACACTATATGGCACAAAATATACACAAAAGTTCCTAAAATAAAACTAGGGGCTAGATCATTGTAGAATGATCTCAAAAATATCTACACAGCGGAGAAGCCATCCAAAACATTAGGTAAGCAAGACATCACTCTATCTTGTCCTTATCCTTCGCCTACTCAGAACTACCTAAAAAAATATTCAACAACATGGGGTGAGATAATAATCCTAGTGGGTTCCCTATCTTATGGATCCACTCGGTTCTACATGGTTTTCTAATCAATATCAAACTTAAGTCAACAAGGGAAATAAGACTTAAGTGACGGGGAACTAACTCGCAATGTGTGGCAACATGCTCTTGAGTTCTTGCAACTCAAAACAAGATCACTACTCAGATTCATGAAACATCAATCCCTGAATGGACCTACGTCTAGGGCAAGCTCAGTTCATTCATGCTCGTATGATTCGACTTTCTTGGTGGATATCGGGTCGTCTATGAGTTCCAAACTTAATCCAAGCGACCATCACCCGTATGGGACTCTAACCCACTTAGGGTATCTTTCACCGTATGGGACTCTAACCCAGTTAGGTGTCCACCTTTCCCCCATGTCCTCCATGGTTGGGGCTCAAACCCAATTGAGGCACAAATCATTGGTATCACATCATATTGCTTACTCATCTAAGCGTATCAAATAGGGATGTACACCACCAAGGGAAAAACATTCTGAATACGTGATCGGTTCCATAAAGCATGACAAGATTCATCAATCATTTGTGACTTCATTCACCAATGCACAAGCAATAACATTTCATGTTCCATACAAAGCGTATCACTCTCAACTATGGCAACCATTCATTTACGACCTTCACATAAGCATCGTAAGAATGAGCGTCACCTTCTAATGTTATCTAAGTTATAAGTCTAACTTATTGCCTAAAATGATCACTAGGTTAACTCACTAGATTCAATATGTAATTCTCACATTTAGCATTGATTCAATTTCAGTATAACATGACAAGTGATTAATGGTTGGTGAAATGCATTTAGAAACATCAAAGAATTAAATTTTGAAGTTTTGGGTATAAGCCAATTGATTGGTTGAGGAAGCCCAATCGATTGGTCCATCTCACATTTCTGTTTTTAAAAGAATATAGAGGATCAATCAATTGATCCTCAGAGTCAATTTATTGGTGATAACGCGAAAACACATCAGATAACTGCCTTAATTTACACTCAAAGATCACACCATTTCGACTAATATCCCGATTATTGCGCAAGTATCCGTGTTGTTTTTGCAGGTATTTAAATTTCCATGCACCAAAGAGAAAAATGAAGAAAAGGAAGAAAAAGAAGAAGAAACAGGTGAAAAAGCACAGAAAATCCAAAAAAGCAGATTATGCAGATTTTGCTGATGTGACGACTGTCACAGATTCATGACGCTCGTTACGACCCAGACTGTGACGACCGTCAGCCACAGGCACCCAAGCGTGCCTAAATCTCCTCCAACAAACTTATTCCCACGGATTCCTCACTCAAGACCAAGTCTCCCTTGATTTTCTCAACCACTAAGACCTAATGAACACTATATAAAGGACCCAAATGGGAAAAATTGAAGGACACCTACTTTGAGATTTACGCTCTTCAATTTAATTTTCAGCTTTCTAGCTTTTAGAATTTTTTTCTTTCCCGCAACCTTGTTTCCGTTGCTTTATTGTATTCGCCATTCTTTTTAGAGTTTCCTTTTTTCCATTTAGTTTTCCAGTTAGCCATAGTAGTAGTTTCCTACACTGGGGAACTACTACACTTTATTTAATTTTAGTAGTAATTTGTATTGAAGAAGCAAAGCCTACCGACGTGTGGAGGACTGCTCAAGTACTCCAAGAATCACTATACTCTATTACCTCGATCACCAGGTTTTTATTGAATTATTATTGTTATTGCGCATTCATTATTAAAAGCATGTTTGCCGCAATGTTGATTTGTTTATGCCTTAAGTTTGCTTTATTTAATATGTCCGGCTAAACTTCCGGTATTGCTATGCAGCAACTTAATCTGATGGGATTTAATAATAACCGGTGAAAACCCTTTTTCTCAAATAACCTTTTAGGGTGAAGTTTTTAATCTAAATTTAATTAACTTTATCATAAAAGCGTGAAAAGCTATTTAATACGATTTTGCCACGAGAGTGGGAAATTAACTAAGGTGAGAACCAACAATCACGAGAGCGTGAGGCTCGAGCTGGAAAGTAAAAATTAAGCATTGAGTTTAAAAACAGCGAGAGCACTTTGAAAGCAATTAGAACTTATTTATTTTCAAAAAGTAATTTTGACTTCAAATGGGACAGCGAGAGCGTACATTCTGACTTAAAGTTATAGGCCGAATCAACAACCACGAGAGTGTGAGATAAAGTCTTTTAAATAAACATTTTCTACTAAGGGATATTTGGCATTTAAACTATTCACCGGTGACTTATCGATTCCCTGAGAATTAATGCGCTGCATACTGATTCCTTCCATAAATTTCTTCTTAAAACTACATTTCCCTTAGATTTATTATTTTGCCCCCAAACTTCTACTAATCATTCCCTTAGCTTAACATAGTGACGTTAGTAACACTAGTTTGACCATAGGTCCTTGTGGGATCGATATCTTTTAAAACTAAAGCGACTAGACTGTGCACTTGCAGTCAAGTACCCGACAGACTATATTTTATATATAGCCAGATCAAGCATCAAGTTTTTGGCACCGTTGTCGGGGACCTGTTGTAGTCGACTAGTGCGATTCTTTCGTTACCTAGTATAGACTAGGGCACTCTTTTCTCTATTCCTATGTATCACCCAAACTTTCTCTACGATTATCATTCCCAGTATTTTGAGAAATCGCAAGATTCCTATAAATCCAACCTAGAAATATTAATGGAGGATTTCATTGAGACGCAAACTCACTCTAGGTTAGAATCTATGATGGAACGCTTTGTGGATACACAAACTCTTCAGAATGAAGAATTTAGAAAACAAAGTCTCTATACCAATGAAACCCTAACGGAACTGAGCACTGTAGTCGAGTCCCTCGTCACTCACAACGAGGCATTGGAGACTCAAATCTCCCTACTTGCGCAGACACCTCTAGGACCTTTCCCTGAGAAACATGCGGATATGGTAACAATCACCAGTGAAAGATTTACCGAAAATCCTAAGGATAGTGATAATGAGGAGGGTTCAGGTAAGAAAAGAGTAGAGATTGAGAAAGTTCCACAAACACCACCCGAAAGGGAGGTTGTCAAAGAGGTAGATAAGGAAGAGCTATGTGTTGTTCCTCCTCCCTATAAATCACCAATTCCTTTCCCGTGAAGGTCTGTGGAAGTTAAGGTAGACCCCAAATCCGAAAGAAATGAGGAGCTATCAGAAAATATCCACACCAATGCACCTTTATTTGAGACCCTGAATAAGAAGAGAAAATTAGAAGCCCGTGAAATTAGGGAACTAATTAGTATAAAAAGGGGAAAATCAGACTTCGAGGTGGTGGATGCAAAAACTGAACCTAAACTTGAAAAGGTAGCTCTCAGGATAGAGCCAGAACCACCACCACAAGTTCAGAAGGATAAACTACCTCGCAGAAGAAAAAGAACAAAAGGTGACAGATATGAGAGATGGATTGATAAGTGACCATGGAAATCAAGGATAATTAAAAGTTTGACCGAGGATTCATCCTCGAAGGAACCACCATGAGTACTTACACTCCTGAGTCACCGTGCTATCGATGTAAAACATAGCGAATATTTCCTATTTTATTAATGTCAATTTTTCTCTCTATCCTTTTTTTTCTTTCTTAATCCGTATTTTTCTTTAATAACCATTACTGACTTAATGCCAGTATCTACTTGAATTTATCGAGTTACTTACTTTCATCATGCAACAAATAGAGACAGTTTTCAGAGGCAGAGTTCAAAGAAGGCGGTATGATTTTTCTAGCTTTGAAGGATATGGCATTGACCATTTATTATGATGGACCTACCATGGATAAGTTAGGTATCCGAGATAGCATCCTATTTATGTTTAACCAGCTAGGGTGGGAGAATGCAGCTATTAAGAGACGGTTAGTCACGTACCGTGAACTAACCTTAGAACTCCTTAGCTCCCTTGTATACAACCCTGAGCATGGTTACGGACTTAACAAAGGTTTGATATCCTTTAGGTTGTTTAGCATGGATTTCACCTATAGCCGTCGAGACCTTGCTGACCTGCTAGGATTCCCTAGTGGCCCTTTCGTTTTTACTACCCGCCAGGAGGACCTAATTGATGACATCGACCTAGATGACTTTTAGGGTAGCATAACTGGAGAATCCAACCCTAACCCGAATCAAATCCACTCACAAAAGATCCATAACCCTGTTATCTGATACTTTCATAAAATACTAGCCCACACGTTATTTGGTAAGGAAGAGAATAACACCATAGTGTCCCGCAATGAACTTTTCATCTTGCTATGTGTCGATCAAGGTCGACATGTCAATATCGTGACATTCATGATGGAAAGATTTGTTCACCTTGCTAAGAACAATCGTACCCCAATAATAATAGGTGGCCTATTAACCATTATAGCAGACGCCATCGGACTTATACGCCCACTTTATGAGCTTGTACCTTTTGGAAATATCCGACCCATGGATATCGAATTTTCCTTTAACCGCAGAATCATAGGAAACCTTGGGACGGATACCTTTGATTATCTAATCAGTAACGAAGTGGTTCGACTATTTACCTTGCCTAACCATGAGAGAACGAGTGTTCACAACCGCAATAACTGGCTTTATGACTTAGATGAACACACTATTGATCCACCTTCACCTTCCGAGACACCGCCCAAATATGAGTATATCAATGACCTTGTCCATATGGAACAATCTGGCCCTGAAACACCTCCCAACTACTATAACATTGATGAACCGGTTCCTCCATCATTTTTGTTTAATTACTTTATTACTTTTGTTTTCTATGTTATCGCTACAATTTTTTTTCTTATGTTACATTTAATTTCAATCTATTAATTCAATTGCTATTTATTTATGCTTATTCATCTATTTTTGCATTTATGCTGTTAAAATTAAATTTCTTAGTTATCATTTTTGCTGTTATCATATGCTGCTGAAACTTGTGTTGAAAAATTGAAAATCAACGTGTGACGACCGTCACAATAGGGTGACGTCTGTCTCACAGACGTGACGACCGTCACGGATCTACCACGATCGTCACACGGCATGCAAATGACCGTTACGAGCATATGACTGTTGCAGACGACCGTTACGCATTCGTTGCACGTGACGACCGTCACACCCCTGTGACGACCATCACGAATTCCAGAGAGATGGCCTATAAATGCAGGTGCTCTTTCTCCCTTCTTCCTCACCAATTATCACTCTCTTACATTCTGCTTTTCATCTATTAAATTCTTCACATTTTCTTCAAGTGTGTAACTCACAAATATTCCACCTCACGCACCAACACCAAAAGTTTCATACAACTCATCAATGCCCCGTCAAGAAAGAGTTACTCCCGACCTTTCAACCGTCATATTCTGTGATGGAGAAGTCGGCGAACGCCAAAGAAGCAGTTACCTCAAGTTCTACCAACGCTCCGTTCCAGCCACGAGGTATGTTGATCATGAATACTTGAGAGAGTTAGGACTTTTGGAAGGCGTGGAGTGGATGCTAGCTAACTCCAGCTTGACACAACTCTGTACCACACCGCAGCCAACCTACGAAGCGCTTACCCTAGAATTTCTGAGTTCCTACTCATACATCACACCCCCTGGCGCTACCCAATATCTCACCGGTGTAGCCACATTTAGAATGTTCGGCATCGAGTATTCCCTTAATCAAACCCATATAGCGAGAATGCTTGGTTTCCGACATGGAGAAGGAATCCATTGCTGCATCCTAGAAGGATGGTTAGAGATAGCATTCCATGTTTGGCACATCCTCACCAACATGAACGCAACGAGCTGGGATACGCTTAACGCAGCTTATATCCACAACCCATCCATTAGATACTTTCACCGAGTCTTGGGGCACACAGTTTTTAGAAGAGTCAACAACCACAAGGTAAACTCCAAGGAACGTTTCCTTCATCACTGTGTGTTTTCCCAAATTGCGTTCAATGTTACTCCTTTCCTACTAGCCAATATCCAGGCTGCTTGCATGAGAGGTAGCCAGGTGTTTTGCTGTGGGGGAATTATCACCTCCATAGCATTAGGCTTGAACCTGGGAGATAGGCTAGCCAACTTACCAGCCCTGGAAGAAGAATTCCTCGACATCGACTATTGTCGTGCCTCACACCTAATCAAGGCAAGAGATGATGGGAAGTATCATCCTGTTGTCAGAAACAAGACAGTACGAAGCATCATCATGCCCAACAGGAACCGCACAGATCCAAGAGAAATGGCAAATTTGATATTTGATTTGGAGGCCCCCGAGCCAAATGATGGAAATCCTTGTAATGGTACAGATGAAGTCAAAGAGGAGCTTGACAGAGGCATGTCTCAACCACCTCAAGAGCACGCTGCAGAGACTTCTTCCCGAGGACAACGAAGAAGCGAACGAAGACCCGCCTCCACAGAAAACATCTACGCCGAGATGTTACGACACAACCAAATAATGGAAGACCGCCAAATAGAAATGATGCAAGCGATCCAGCAAATGCAGTAGGATCAGCATGATTATGCTAACTGGCATGATCAGGGGATGGCGGAACTTTCAGACCAGATGAGTTCCCTGACTTATCGCGTAGACGCTATCCAGGAATACACTCAGCACGTGGGATTAGATCCTACACAGCGAGGACGAGGTGAGCGCGCAAGAGCAAGAGCTAGAGCACGAAGAAGCCAGCCGCGTAATGACAAGCAATGATTTTTGTTTCTTTCCTTTTTACTATTGTATATTGTCGCATTGAGGACAATGCATTGTTTAAATGTGGGAGGAAATCCTTATCACTCCTCTACTTGTCTCTATGTTAATATTTTCAGCCAATACAAAATTTTTTGTTTGTCCTTTTCAATCATTTATACATATTTTGGCATAATTTTTTTTTCCTTAACACTAAATGCATACCCTACGAGTACATAGGCTGTCTCGCATAGGCTTTGTCAAGAAAATTGAGAAAGATCTAACAAGATTGATACCGTCCCGACACCCTAGATCCCTTATTTCTACGAGATCAGTTTGAATAACCATTATACCGACACCTTAAGTCTCCATTCTAGATTAACCCCTAATAGTTTATACTAGCAGTCAGCACCGTCTCAAGCACAAACCACGTGGAGAGCCGATGAATATAAGTGTTTGATGCCTACAAATTAAGAAACCCTTTCATACTGTTGCTATCAAGAAATTGATAAAAGAACCATACAAAAAGTTGCAAAGTTATGCAAAAAGAAGGAATAGAAACCCCAGTTGGTTGGTCCAGAGGTAACTGGTACTGGACTCGGTAGGGCGAACTACGGTTCGATCCCCCACAACCTTCAAAAAGGGGATACATAAAGGGGTACCACACTAGTGTACCAGACCCTCGTGCTAAGAAAAGGATCAAAGTCACTAACCGGCTACCTCACTAAGTGCGTGCGGAGGCAAAGGGCTTAATGTGATTGCGCTAGAATGAAACCGGGTGAAATAGAAATAAAGACACTAGGTCGAGCTATAATGGCATGATTCGAACTGGCTTGTGTAAAGGAGAGATCTATGCTAAAGCTGAAAGCTCGTGTCGTCACAGTATCTTTGGTGTTTTACTCAAAATCGGACATCCTACTAATCCACCTGACAACCACGTATGAACGGGTAATGTATTCGCGTTTAACTTTATTTTTCAAAATTGTAATTGCTCGAGGACAAGCAAAGATTCGAGTTTAGGGGAGTTTGATAACGCGAAAACACATTAGATAATTGCCTTAATTTACACTCAAAGAACACACCATTTCGACTAATATCCCGATTATTGCGCAAGTATCCGTGTTGTTTTTGCAGGTATTTAAATCTCCATGCACCAAAGAGAAAAATGAAGAAAAGGAAGAAAAAGAAGAAGAAATAAGTGAAAAAGCACAGAAAAACCAGAAAAGCAGATTATGCAGATTTTGCTGATGTGACGATCCTCAAAGATTCACGACGCTCGTCACGACCCAGACAGTGACGAGCGTCACAGGCCCATGACGAGCGTCACGCGGCCACAAAATGCGCTTTGAAACAGTCAGCCCCAGGCACCCAAACGTGCCTAAATCTCCTCCAACAAACTTCTTCCCACGGATTCCTCACTCAAGACCAAGTCTCCCTTGATTTTCTCAACCACCAAGACCTAATGGACACTATATAAAGGACCCAAATGGGAAAAATTGAAGGACGCCTACTTTCAGATTTACGCTCTGCAATTTAATTTTCAGCTTTCTAGCTTTTAGCATTTTTTTCTTTCCAGCAACCTTGTTTCCGTTGCCTTATTGTATTCGCCATTCTTTTTAGAGTTTCCCTTTTTCCAGTTAGTTTTCCAATTAGCCATAGTAGTAGTTTCCTACACCGGGAAACTACTACACTTTATTTGATTTTAGTAGTAATTTGTATTGAAGAAGCAAAGCCTACCGACTTGTGGAGGACTGCTCAAGTACTCCAAGAATCGTTATACTCTGTTACCTCGATCTCCAGGTTTTTATTGAATTATTATTGTTATTGCCCATTTATTATTATAAGCATGTTTGCCGCAATGTTGATCTATTTATGGCTTGCGTTTGCTTTATTTAATATGTCTGGCTAAACTACCAGTATCGGTATGTAGCAACTTAATCTGATGGGATTTAGTAATAACCGGTGAAAACCCTTTTTCTCAAATAACCTTTTAGGCTGAAGTTTTTAATCTAAATTTAATTAACTTTATCACAAAAGTGTGAAAAGCTATTTAATACGATTTTTCCACGAGAGTGGAAAATTAACTAAGGTGAGGAACAACAATCACGAGAGCGTGAGGCTCGAGTTGGATAGTAAAAATTAAGCATTGAGTTTAAAAACAGCGAGAGCACTTTAAAACCAATTAGAACTTATTTATTTTCAAAAAGTAATTTTGACTTCAAATGGGACAGCGAGAGCGTACATTCTGACTTAAAGTTATAGGCCGAATCAACAGCCACGAGAGCGTGAGATAAAGTCTTTTAAATAAACATTTTCTACTGAGAGATATTTGGCATTTAAACTATTCACCAGTGACTTATCGAATACCTGAAAATTAATGCGCTGCATACTAATTCCTTCCATAAATTCCTTCTTAAAACTGCATTTCCCTTAGATTTATGGTTTTGCCCCCAAACTTCTACTAATCATTCCCTTAGCTAAACATAGTGATGTTAGTAACACTAGTTTGACCATAGGTCCTTGTGGGATCGATATCTTTTAAAACTAAAGCGACTAGATTGTGCACTTGCAGTCAAGTATGCGACAAACTATATTTTATATATAGCCAGATCAAGCATCAATTGGCACCTAAAAATTTTCCAGTTTTCCAAAACAAAAAGTTTGTGTAATTGATAACACTGAATCACACCGCGTATTTGACTCGGATTGCACATGTTTATTAGGTCTTTATTATCTCTTTGCTTGTGGTATGCTTTCTTTTGTGTTGTTTTCAGGTATTTAGCTCTTTCAGGACCTTTGTAGAAGAAACAAAGCAAAAAGACCAAAAAGATTAGGGTTTTCGGTGAATATTGTACTCGTGGCTTTCTGCATAGTGACCACTATAGGAGAAACCATGACACATCAGCCCTAAACCAGGAGGAAACTGCCACGATTCCATGAACTTCCCCATTTACTCACATGGCGGGCTCCATGGAGGGGTGGCTGGCGCCACCTTTGAATTCAACATTCTCACTAAAGAGCAGTTGAAGGGCATCTTGGTCATTGCATGTTGTTGAGTTCCTCTATAAATAGGTTGTTCTAGTTCACTTCCAATTCATCTAACTTAGTTTATAACACTAAAACTATAATATCATCTGTAAAAGCGGTAATCCATCACATCGAGGGGTTATCGCACCTTAGTGTAATTGAGTTGGAGCACATTGATTTTTTTGTCATCTTTATTTTCAAAGTCAAAGGTTCATTTACTTCCTTGTACCAGATTTAAAGCCTCCGTTTGGAGTAGGTTCTAATTTAATCGCCTTTTTATTTTACTTGCCATGCCTTACTTTATTTAATTCCTTGTCATGCTTTACTTTATTTAATTTCCTGCCATTGTCTTTACTTTATTTAATTTTCTTGCCATTATCTTTATTGCTCGTTTTAATTGTTTTACACTCTTTACTTGTTCTTCACGCCTTACATTCTAAACTTCTTTTCATCATGTTAAATATCGTTGTATTTTTTGTATTACCATGTCTGGTTAAATTATTCAAAGGTTAGAATGTAAGGATCATGGTTAAAGAGATGTTTCACATATTGCATCCGTAGAAATGCTTTAGGGGCTATTTTGATTTTTAATTCGAGTTTTCGGAAACAAACTTGGTTAATTTTAACTACTTAAGGAGTGCGAAAGCACCCTGGCTTAGTTAACTAGGAATTTTTATCACTTTAAGGAAAAACGATTTTTGAAACTGTTTTCGGACGCGTTGATCGATTTAAAATCAAGAAACTCCTTGGGTAAACTTTCCGAATCAAAATCACTTTTCAACTAAGCTTACGAATATTATTTCTTAAAAATAAGTTTACTACTTTAGCGTTCTGCGCACCTTTTATAAGTGGCAATAAAAGGCCTTAATTTAAGGGTAAACTCGGTTCTGAATATGCGAAAGCGACAATTCTTGTTAAATGGATTCTTTTCAAGAATAGAAAATATTTCCCCAGAAGTAGTTCTATTTAGACAATCGAAGCATCAATTAACTGACGTGAAATACATTCAAGCCTATCTTTATCTGCACTGTATTTATCATTTTCTATTTACTGTTATTTTGGGACATCAATATCTCATTTGTACCGCCTTATAAAACCATCGTAACAATAGTAATCGATAGATTGACGATTTGGTCTCTGTGGGATCGATAATCTTTTATATTACTCTGATGTGATTCGTGCACTTGCGAATATAGCGATCAAGTTTTTGGCGTCGTTGTCGGCGAGCACCTTCGTCAAATTTCATACCCCGTTGTTACACCGTCTAGACTAAGGCATTATAAGCCAGTAAATGCGAAAAACCCGTAGTACTGGAAATTTAGTAGATCCTTTAGCGGAACCCGAATGTTATACTCGTACACGCCTCTTACTCATCCGAATTAAGAAAGCTATGGCCGAGAATCGCGACCGGAGACCTTTTAAGGAATTTGCCCAACCCTCTGACGAGGAACCTAGTTCTAGTATAGTAAACCCCCTTATTCCTACCAACAATTTAGAACTAAAACCATCTTTAATGCAATTAGTGCAACAGAACCAATTCGCGGGTCTCGCTACTGAGAACCCAAATCAACATTTAAAAGTCTTTATCCAACTAGCTGACACCTTTAAATCCAAAAGTTCTTCACCTGATGCGATTCGTTTAAGATTATTTCCTTTCTCCCTCAGAGATAGAGCACGTTCGTGGTTAGATTCACTTCCAGCTACCTCAATAACTATCTGGGAAGACCTTAGGAGAGTATTCCTTGCTAGATATTTCCCCCTAGTAAGACTGTTGTTTTTCGAAACCAAATAACTAGATTGACTCAAAATAGAGGAGAATCACTTCTTGAAGCTTGGGAGAGATACAAGGAGTTGTTAAGAGTCTGTCCATACCATGGCCTAGAACAATGGTTGATCGTTCATACCTTCTACAATGGACTCCATTATAACACAAAGATGAGCATCGACGTTGCTGTTGGTGGCGCGTTGATGAACAAACCTTACCCTGAAGCTTGTGACCTAATTGAGGATATGGCCCAAAACCATTACCAATGGGGAACTGAACAAGCATCAGTAGAGAAAAAGGAGACCCAATGTGGAATACATGAGATAAGTTCTATGGACATGATGCAAGCAAAAATGGACGCTTTAGCCCTTAAGGTTGAACATATTTCTACAAACTCTAACACCGTAGAGGTAGTCCACACAGAGTGTGAACTTTGTGGATCTAAAGGACACGAATCAGCAGAATGTAACCTTTTCAACGACCTGAACATCGACCAAGTGAATTACGCCCAAGGTAACCCATTTTCAAATACTTACAACTCTGGATGGAAGAATCACCCGAATTTTTCCTATAAAAACCAGAACCCTATCCAAAATTTTGCACCTTAAAGACCACAAGGTTTTCAAGCCCAAAAACCAAATCAACCTATGCATGTTGTGTCCCAGAAGCCTAACCTTGAGTAGATCATGGAGAACTTTATATCAGGCCAGACTCAGCAAAATAAAGAATTCCTAAACCAGAACATTCACGCAAACGAACTGATAACGCAATTAGGGACTAAGGTTGATCAGATAATTACTAACAATAAGATGCTTGAAACCCAGATCTCACAGGTAGCATAGAACCAAGCCCCGCAAACTAGACCTGGAGGACAATTCCCTGGACAAACTCAACTCAACCCTCGAGGGCAAGCTAACGCTACCACATTACGAAGTGGGACAACTTACGAAGGGCCTTATAACCCAGCAATGAGCGAGTCCAAAGCTTCTAAATAAAATATACCTACCAACCAAGGAGGGGAACCAGTGGAACCCGAAGGAGAAGCCAAGTATAAAACTTACAAACCGACCAAGAAGGAGAAGCCAAGTATAAAACTTACAAACCGACCAAGAAGGAGAAGCCAAGTATAAAACTTACAAACCACCACCCCCATAAAAACCACCAATCCCAGATCCGCAAAGACTTAAACAAACCAAAATTGATAACCAATACCAAAAGTTTATAAAATTAATAGAGAAGCTTCATGTAGATATTCCTTTCACCGAAGCCATCACCCAAATTCCATCTTATGCCAAACTTTTCAAAGACATCTTAACCAACAAGCGTAGGCTTGACGATCCCAAACCCTTGTAATGCAACTTTATTTCCGAGAATAAACTTTCTAAGAAGGAGAAAGACCCTGGAAGTTTTTCTATACCTTGCATTCTAGGGAGTCATGAGATCGAAAAATCTTTCCTAGACATAGGCACTAGTGTGAGTTTAAAGCCTTTAGCTATGTGTAAAAGGTTAAACATAGGATAATTACAACCAACTAAGATGTCCCTCCAACTAGTCGATATATCTGTTCAGTATCCTATAGGCATATTAAAAGACATCCCCATTATGATCGGTCAACTTTATATCCCGACAGACTTTGTGGTCATGGGTATCAAGGAAGACGACGATATCCCTATCCTTTTAGGTAGATCATTTTTATCAACAGTCGGAGCTATAATAGATGTTAAAAGAGGAAAATTAACTTTCGAAGAAGGAGATGAAAAGATAGAGTTTATTCTTTCAAAGTTCCTGATGGCACCAATCATAGGAGACGCATGTTACACGATTGATATCATAGATGAATGCATAAGGGAATTTGATCAAGAAGAACCTATGATCGAATCATTTTCAAACCCGAATGAAAAGGATGACGAGTTAAAGGAAACGAAACCTCACACTAACGAATGTTTGGCCCTTACTCCAGACCTTTCACCAAACTTTCAAAAACCAGCTCAAGAACTTAAGGAATTACCCAAAAACCTAAGATACAAGTTTTTGGATAAAGAAATGAACCGCCCAGCAATAGTTAGTGCCACCTTAAACCAAGACGAGACAAACCAACTCTTGAATGTTTTAGGAAGATACCCATATGCCTTAGAATACAACATCTCTGATTTAAAAGGTATAAGCCCATCTGTGTGTATGCACAGGATCTCGGTAGAGGAGGATTCAAAACCTTCCAGAGAACATCAGAGAAGAATCAACCCTGTAATGAGTGAGGTGGTAAAGAAGGAAGTCCTTAAACTGCTAGAAAGCTGGTATAATATATCAGATCTCCGATAGTAAATGGGTAAGTCCAGTACATGTGGTACCAAAAAAAGGAGGCATCATAGTCGTGCAGAACGAGAAGGTCGAGCATGTGGGTAAACGTATAGAAGGCGGATGGAATATGTGCATAGACTATAGGAAACTCAATAAGGCAACTAGGAAAGACCATTTCCCCCTTCCATTCATAGATGAAATGCTTGAGCGTCTGGCCATACACTCTTACTTTTGTTATCTAGATGGAATGTTTGCTTATGGAACATTTGTTTACAGACGAATGTCGTTTGGACTCTGCAATGCACCAGCTACTTTCCAACGTTGTATGATGTCAATCTTCGCAGATTATCTCGGAGGAATTATGGAAGTGTTCATGGATGATTTCTCGGTATGTGGGTTTGACTTTGAGAATTTCCTCATTAATCTTGAGAAAATCCTAGAAAGATGCGTAGAAGTTAACCTTGTATTAAACTGGGAGAAGTGCCACTTTATGGTTAAAGAAGGCATAGTGTTAGGACATATAATATCTGAAAGAGGCATTGAGGTCGACAAAGCAAAGATATAACTGATAGAAAACCTTAACCCTCCTAATATTGTTAGAGAAGTCCGAAGTTTTCTTGAACACGACGGTTTTTACCGACGCCTTATCAAGGATTTCTCTAAAATAACAAAACCCCTGACCGACCTTCTGATGAAAGATGTTGAATTCATTTTCAATGAAAAATGTATCGAAGCCCTTAATCATTTAAAACAAGCGCTAATTTCAGCACCCATTTTACAAACTCCGGATTTGACTTAACCTTTTGAAATAATGTGTGATGCTAGCGATTTTGCTGTAGGAGTTGTTTTAGGAGAAAGAAAAAATAAGAAATTACATGTGATATATTACGCTAGTAGAATCCTAGATGCCGCTCAACTCAATTATACGACAACAGAGAAGGAACTCGTAGTTGTAGTTTTTGCAATTGATAAATTTAGGTGTTATCTTGTCAGATATAAGGTTATAGTCTATACAGACCATGCAACTATCCGATACCTTCTAAGCAAAAAGGATGTGAAACCTAGGTTACTTAGATGGATCCTTTTGGTACAAGAGTTCGACTTAGATATCCGAGACAAAAAAGGAACAGAAAATGTAGTTGTTGAGCATCTTTCCAGACTAGAGCATTTGAATCCAGACCACTTACCTATAAATGATGATTTCACCTATGATAGATTGATAGCTAAGTTTGATATCGTTCCCCTTGAACCTGATAGAGACAACTTTGGAACTGTTTCAGAGATTAGCAGAGTACCATGGTATGCTGATTTTGTGAATTATCTAGCCGCTGATATCATACCACCTGACCTCAATTATCAACAAAAGAAGAAGTTCTTTAAAGATGTAAGACATTTATATTGGGTCGAACCACTCCTTTTTAAAAGAGGAACTGATAACATCTTTCGACGTTGCATCCTGGAAGAAGAAGTTAGAAATATTATAGAGCATTATGACTCTTCACCCTATGGTGGACATTCAAGCACATCCAAGACATACGCTAAGATCCTTCAAGCTGGTCTTTATTGGCCAACACTATGGCGTGATGTCCATACTTATATTGTCCAATGTGACTGGTGCCAGCGCGCTGGAAACATCTCAAGACGTGACGAAATGCCTTTGAAGAACATCCAAGAAGTGGAATTATTTAATGTTTGGGGTATTGATTTCATGGGACCTTTTCCATCTTCGATGGGAAACAAGTATATTTTGGTAGCCGTCGACTATGTGTCCAAGCAGATAGAAGGTATAGCCTCACCCACTAACGACACAAGAGTAGTCATCAAGTTGTTTAAAAACAATATTTTCCCCAGACTTGGAGTACCACGACTTGTGATAAGTGATGGTGGATCACATTTTATATCCAGGATATTTGATAAACTCTTAAGAAAGTATGGAGTAAAACACAGAGTAGAAACACCATATCACCCCCAGACTAATGGTCAAGTGGAAGTCTCAAACAGAGAGATTAAGCAAATCTTGGAAAAAACAGTTTCAATATCCAGAAAAGATTGGTGCGAAAAGCTAACAGAAGCATTGTGGGCTTACATAACTGCTTACCTTTTGAACTACACCATACCAGTTAGTCTATGAAAAGTCTTGCCACTTACCTTTTGAACTTAAGCACAAAGCATACTGGGCCATCAATACCCTGAATTTTGATTACCTAGCATATGGCGAGAAGCGAATCATCAATATCCACAAATTGGAGGAACTCCGTCAGAACGCTTACGAGAATGCCATTATATACAAAGAAAGAACCAAAGCATGGCTTGACAAAAGGATTGTGAAAAAAGAATGTAATATAGGCGACTCTGTTCTCCTTTTCAATTCCAGATTACGGCTTTTTCAAGGTAAGTTGCGTTCGAGATGGACAGGCCCCTTTAAGGTTTCCG
Source organism: Lathyrus oleraceus (assembly GCF_024323335.1). Taxonomy (NCBI): domain Eukaryota; kingdom Viridiplantae; phylum Streptophyta; class Magnoliopsida; order Fabales; family Fabaceae; genus Lathyrus; species Lathyrus oleraceus. The sequence goes on from NC_066580.1 coordinate 329,253,013, forward strand.
AAATCCTCAAATCTGGAGCAGTTGAAATCCGAAACAATTCCTGTAATCCGTTTGTGGTAACTGGAAAAAGACTGAAGCAATATCAAGGAGGTGACATCCCCACAGAATGCCTTGGCAATAATCTGATCGACCCTTCGGTTCCTACATCTGATATATAAAGTTCAAATAGTCAAGTTAACGACGTTAAACAAGCGCAACATGGGAGGTAACCCATGATTTCCTTTCCCTTTACTTCACTTTTACTACAAACAAATTGCAGGAATTGTTTCGGATTTCAGGTGTCCTCTATTTTTAACCTAACTTTTCAGGATGGAGAATTTCGACACTATGCCAGTGATCTTTCGTGACCCAGTATAGGAGCAACGCTACGCCATGCTTTCCTAGCGTCCAATGCTGCCCACCAGATATCCTGATTCAAGCTGCATGGATGCATTAGGCATTGAGCCTAGTGTCAGGCATTTATGCAGTCAGTTGCAATGGGATGCGTATACTGAAGTGAGGCATGTGACTTATAGGAACCTCACTTTGGAGTTCTTGAGCTCGTTGAACTACGAGCCCTATGTTGGTCACGTTAATGATTGTGGCTACATTAATTTTAGGATGTTTGGGACAGAGTACACCTTCAACCACAAGCGTTTCAGTGACTTACTTGGATTTCAGACTACTTATGATGCCTCATATGAGCTCCTAATGAGCTATTTCCTGAGTAGAGACGTTGAGAAGTTCTGGAGTGACATTACATGTGGAGGTAGCCTTGACCCTTCCGCCCAAATCTCTAACAAGATCCATAATCCTGCTTTCCAATATTTTCAGATGATTATTTCCCACACCTTCTTGGGGAAGAGTGATAATGATACACACGTAAGTGCTGAAGAGGTTTTCTTCATGTACTGTACCAGTCAGTTATGCCTAGTAGCTTGCGGGACTTGATAGAAGGTTATTTCACCTAACATCTTGGGAGAACGGTAACCCATATAGCCTCCGCCCTAGGACTTGATAGAAGGTTATTTCACCTAACATCTTACTGCAGTTATACTTTGATGGATTTTGACTTCTGTCTAGACCGTGGCCTCATGAGGAGATCTTCTTTCCACCCAGATCAATACAAGCTCTTGATCGAGGGTGAGACTATCCACTACTTTACTTTACCAGACCCTTAGGTAACTTGTGTTTATAATCATGCCAGTTAGGCCTATGCCATAGAAGGCCAACGCGAGGCAATAGCTGAGCAGAGAATCCCACCTGAAGTAGAGCATCATCCAGCACCTACCAGAATCAAAATCCTCATTAATAATCCAAATCTTCAGAGTCCAAGCATGTATTTTGAGCTTGTTAAGCTTCGTATGGAGGTAGCCCAGCTCCACCAGGAGCTTGCTAACGTTGCTTTGTAGGTCGAAGTGTCAGATGCCACACATGCCACTGAAGCTGATATACTGAACAATGAGATAGCTGACCTTGGACACCAGATTCCAGAGCTCCGAGGATCCGACGTTGAGGAGACTCCATTATTCTCTGGACATTGATGATAACGGACCGAGAGATGTCGTTTGCTTTACTTATTTCTCATTATTAGACTTATTATTTATGCTTGTTTTTTTTTTTGACTTTATGCTTGCTTTTCCTTTCCTAACATCTCTCGACCCATGACTTGTTACTATCTATTCATATATATATATATATATATATATATATATATATATATATATATATATGTATGTTTTTATTTCCTTTTTACTTTACTTTACTTTTTTATTTTGTCATTTTTCAAGCTTAAATAAAAAAGGCAACATGTTATGGAAGACTATGTACACCCCCTTTGCAAAATGAGGAAAAAGTTGTAGCCCAATAGCAACGAATAAGCCCAACCCAAACAACAAGTCCGGATTCATGGCGGGCGCCGTAGCCTCATGGCGGGTGCCATGGGGTCTGTACCATTTACAGGACAGAATCCCTAAGTCCCCCATTTTTGCCTTCTTCAACCTCTCAAAACCCATTTTTTCCTCCTTCCACCTCCATTGAAGTCCACGAAAATTCCCAACTTCATCATTCTAACTCCAACCTATTATCATTCTCAAACTTCACTCATCAATTTCCTCTACCAAAACCCACTACAATCCCATTTTCCTTCCTTACCATGCAAACCCATTTTCTCTTCACTCACCATCAGTGGCTGGAATGGAATTCAACAATATCAACCTTCACTGAGGGAAACCTGGAGAGCGTTAGAACATAATTTTACAAAAGTTGCAAACACGGGAAATTCTGGCCACCAGGTATATAGACGAGGACTGTTTGTATACTTTAGGGACGTATCATAGTGTTTTTCATATTCTATATAATTTAGGACTGCATGAGATTTTTGCTAATAAGGAACCCACCTATGATACGCTGACCAGGGAATTTCGGAGTTCCCTAATTTACACTGTTCATCCTGGCACTGCTAGCGCGGTTGGTACTGTATGTTTTAGAATGTTCAACGTTGAATATGAGTACACTACCAAGGCCTTAGCGGGTTTGTTAGGAATGCCTTACAGAGAGGGTGCCATTTGTGAGACGCCCTTAGATACAGAGTGGGCACTTGAAGCATTTAACTTTTGGAATAGATTATCGAACGTGGCTGCCACTTCTTTTGAAGGAATTTTAGCCTCCACTATTCATGACCCGACTATCCGTATTTTTTGATATCTTTTGGCATGTACTATTTTTGATCTGGAAAATTCTAAAAAAGTAAATGCTCGCGAGTTGCTATTTTTACAGGGTTTCCTTACTAATCGAAGGACCAATCATGTTTCTTTTATGCTTGCACATATGTCCTCCATTTTGAAAAAAGGAGGAACCATTTCTTTTGGTGGATTAATTACTTCTATTTCTAGAGCACTAAATCACAATGTTGAGTAAACTACCTTAGAACCGCTCCCTCACCGCACCATTAACTTGAAATTTTTGAAGGATATGAAATTGCACATATGGTCCATGGTGTAGCTATACCAAGTGTTATTTTACCTTGCTCTCAGCGTACAGATGTGTGACATGTAAGGAACTGGACATATGATCTCGATGCTCCACCTTTTACCGGTCCTTTGCCACCTAATGTCCCTATTGTCACATTACGCGAAAAACCGGCGGGAAAACGAAACAACAGAGCCGCCACTGTGCGTTATTTATCCCAAAGGAGGGAAAGGAAACGCTCGAAGTAAACCTGGAAAGAACATGGTCTCGCGACCAGAGAGAGATGGGATCGGGAGTCGGTTATGCGAAGGGAAGGTATTAGCACCCCTACGCATCCGTCGTACTCGACGGGATCCACGCTCAGAAAGGATAGAAGGAAGGTTGCTAAAACCTGCTCACAAACTGCCCAAGGCTGGAAGGAAACACAGGAAAGACGGAAGAAACGGGACTCGGCAGGATATCGCATCCTGGGCCTACGTAGTCTGTCAGATACAGACATCAGAGTCGACGTAGTTCGGGACAGGGGAAACGTGCTCGCTAGGATATCGCATCCTATGCATACGTATCTTCTCTGACCGGAGAAGAATCAGAGCACTCGTAGCTCGGCTAACGCACGCCAAACAAAACACAAACAGGAAAACGACTGCCAATCGCTGGACTTACGCCAGACTCCACACAAACAGGCAAACATGGAAACCGAATGCCAATCGCTGGACTTACATCAGACTCCGAACCAACAAACACACACAGGAAACCAACTGCCAATCGTTGGACTTATGTCAGACTCCAAACACACACAAAGGGGTTGCAAAAGAAAAAGAGCGCCCGGAGAGATCAGCTCATCTCCTGCCTACGTACCTCATCTGGTATGAGGATCAGGGCGACGTAGTTCCCCTAAATAGGGAAAGAACTTCTAACCTAACCAGAGACTGGGAAATGACAAACTAGAAGGGAGCCTGACTCGAGCCTAATAGTTATCATGTAAATCCATCATGGTCCTAGGTTGAGGTTTCTATCCTAACTTGCACAGGAAGCAAGCCAACCTAAACAACAACTGAGTAAACACAAGCACAAGTAGCACACACTATATGCAATCAATTGGCTCAATCAAGGTTAGGTTTTACTCAAGGGGTCATGTCAACCTCGACAAACAAACCAACTGGAAAAGGGTGTTATTAGCTCTTAACCCTAACATTGAGAGTTAGGGTGAAGCAGATGAAATGGGAAGTGAGGATAAGACCTCACAGCTCTTATCCCTGGCCTGGGAGAGCTTGACTCAAAATAGAAAGTGTGGGAGTTCAGAATGTAGGAACTCTTCTCCACAGATGACTAACACAACAAGATCTTGGGTTCTTATTCACAATGCATCAACACATGGTGTGAGCAAAGTGAATGACACAACTGAATAGCAGGGGATGGATTGCACATCCCTTGTATCTTCCAATGCCTCTTCACTTAGGAGGTCTTTGAATATGCAGGGCACAACATTAAACAAACACAAGCATTGCCTCTTAAGGAGGGCTTCAGACAAGTGCCTGCCCACATAACAGGACAGGTCTTCCAGACTACATGAAGTCAGAAGAATTATACCTCAGTGGTAAGAAAACCACAAGCTAGCAAAGCAAGTTCAAAATGAACTCAAAGCAACTTAGGTACCTGTAAAAAAATCTAAGCCAATCAGTTCAACTGTACAGACAAACAATCAACAGTTAACATCACACAGACAGACAATGTACAAAATGTGTAAGCCATAAGGCAAACTCAAATGAGTTAGCATCAACCTACAAAACACACAAGTGTTAGTAATCAAAAGCAAACACCAATACTCAAATGATGAAGCATCATCAACTATGGAACTTGGATGCTTAAACCTGAAATCAAAGCTCACATGTAAGCAACAAACCACTAGGTCAAGGCCTAGGGTCAAAGATGGAGAAAAAATTCAAAACAGGGACTGAAATTTAACACAAAGCAACTTCAAATACATATTGACATATCCTAAAAAGGCTCACATAAAAATCATTAACCAAATGCATTTCATGATCAAGTGAAATCAAAGGCAATTTCAAAGCTCAAATGTGATCAACATGAATGAAAATTCTCAATCAAAACAGAAATGATTCAAATAAATCTGGAAAAATTCATGCATATTCAAGACATCCAACATGATCAACATACAAAAAATCAGAAGCATTGGAGATCATTTGGCATGGCAATTAAATGGCACAAGTCAAACAATCAAATGTGTGACACAAATTGTCACACCAAGTTAGCACAAGCATAAAACAGAAATGGATCATGGGAAAAATATCAAACCAAATCCAAAATGTCCAGCAACATGTCTAGAATTAGCATGCAAAATTTCAAGCTCATTGGATAAGAAACAAGCATTTTATGACAAGATAAGCAAGGCAAGGTCAAATATGCATATGTGTTCAAACATCCTAGGGAAAATTAATTTTCCAGCCAAGAACAATTTGCAAATTTATACTCATAAAAAACTAGACAACATGAGGAGCATATAGCAAAAACTTGGGATGAAATTGGATCAATTTTCAATTTGTTGTGATTTTTCTAAGTTCATGAAAATAATTGAAGTCAAAAATGAGCATAGCATAAAAAATGGGAGGGAAAAGGAAAAAAAAGCAAGGCATTTGAAAAAGAAGCCCCGGCCAAGGATCGAACACGGTGAGCTTTTGAATTTGGCGCGCCAGTGCGTATGAAACGCACCGTTTCATTAAATGACCTGGCTGGTCAACGCTGGTGTGGCATGGTCAAAGCTCTCAAGGCCAATGGAACTGCAAGGTCAGCACACACATGGACCAATACACGCTAAGCCCTAGTACAACATGGATAAGAACCAGGAAGCGTGACCAATCTGGAAAACCGTTGCCAAAGGATGAACATCATCTTCTTCCTCACGAAGAAGATGAACAGTACACGACATTCATGCACTTCTCCAGAAAATATTCCAGAAATCCAAACTAATTACATCAATCTGTAGATCTTCTCATGGAGATTATGAATCAAACATTGGCTAAGCATGAAACATCATAACAAGCTCAGATCGAAGGAAATAAGATTGAACATCAAACTTTCAAACATGCATAACTTCATCAATAAAGCACCATTTTACTTCATTTTTTCACCAGAATTCTCTACAACATGAGATCTACACAAACATCATAATGAATTTCAAAATTAAAAGACTCGAATCATGACCTCTTGAAGGGCAGCAAGCTGAAATCGTGCTATCCAAGGCTGGCAATGGCTCAAATCTCTTCTACAATGCTTGTTGAAGTGATTGATGATGAATTGAATGCTCCAGCACACACGAAACCAGCTCAATTTACAAACTCCATGGATGCTTCAAGCTTCATGTACTGTCAAGTATGGCACGATTTGCTTCAATTTTACGTTCAAATCTCCTCAAAAACACCTCATGAGCATGAATCCAACAAGAGAAATGGCTTGTGTGTGAGAAAATTGGAAGTTCTTGTTGAGAGAAAAATTTGAAAAGTTTTTAGATCTAGATCTGAAATGGATGTTCATGATGAAAACAGTTGTGATTAACATTATATAGGTCCTGCTAATGATGCTGAAAACAAGTTTAAGCCAAATCCAAGTGAGATTAGCAAGTTATGAAGTGTATGCACCAATTGTGTTTTTCACCCCCATGCATGTGGTAGCCACGTGAACAGTACCAAAGCTGATCCAAAATCACTTTAAAATATCCCATGCAAGCTTTGAAAATGGTTTTTCATGCATATAATCATCCCAAATGCTTTTATGAAATTTCCTTCACAAAACTTCATGAGTGAGCACATGATCATGCAAGGGGATTTCATTCCATGTGATGAGATGTTTGGAAACTACAAGTCATGAGTATCAAATTGCAAAAAGAATCACTCATTTTGGAGCTTTGGTTCAAAAATTATGCCCATTTGAACTTTCAAGTACACTTTGCCATGATTGGATCATATCTCCTCAACCACACATTAGAAATTCATGATCTTGGACTTTTTGGAAATGGGAGAGAAAGATCGTCAACTTTCATGTAGGACAAAATTTCATTTAAAGCTTTCTTGATGATGTAATGTTGAGTTGAAGTTGATCCAAAACCTTTCCATTTTTGGAAATTCCAAATCATAGGTCACTTGCTATTTTGGGAAAGTCTTGACCTTACTTCAAATCCTTCAATGTGAGTGTTTGAAATGTCAAATGAGACTTGTTTGAACATGAATGAAGTATCTCTACTCACTTCCCACCTCCAAATCCACAGTTGACTTTGCAGTTGACTTTTGGGGGCCTCAGATGATTTGCACATGTACTGATGAGTTCTGAGCCTTCAACACTTGGCCAAATTGCATCAAAATGATCCTTGGGTAATGTAAGATCATTAGGACCACCCTAGGGCGTTGATCTCATGCAAAAATGCTCTGGTTGCCTTGCACAATTGAATCTCCTGACCAGTCTTGACTGATACAATGTAACATGCTATGCAATGCTAATGACTTAAAGATGAAATGTATATACAAATGGGAGGTGAAAATTTAAGGTGCTACACCTATGGACGATGGGCAAGGGACCGATGATGAGTATGACCAGCGCAACGAGTCCCCTGCTCATGATATTCCTACACACATTGTATCACCTGCACACACTACACCTTCTTCTTCTGACCATTTTGCAGGTACCACTCCTGGTTTTTACACCACTGAGGAGATGTGGCAAGAGCACCTGGCTCGGGAAGAAAGGCGTGACGGATTTCTAAATACCATAAACCAATAATTAACTGATAATATGAGTTTTATGGTAGCCTCCCAGTAGCGCACTGAGCACGCACATCGGACTATCACGGAGGCCTTTCTTGCGATCACTAATGAGCAGCATCGCCAGCAACAGGATAATGAGCGGCACATTGCACTTATCGAGGCCATTCAGGGGTCTCTCTTAGGTCGCTCTAGGTAGCTGCAGGAAGGTCCTAGCCATCGTAGCAGGAGTCTTTGACCCAGGCATCCTGACCTGGGCGGTGACGGTGCCGGTGATCAGCCATAATTCTCTCTCTTTCAGGTTACTCCTACCCTATCTCATATCGAAACATTAAGGACAATGTTCGGTTTAAGTGTGGGAGGAGATTTTTATCGCTTTCCTTTATTTTTAGTATGTTTTGTGTGTTTTAGTTGTTTTCTTTTCTTTCAATAAAATAACATGTGTTTGACAAGTCATCTGTGTGGGGTATCCGTATTTCTCCCATTTCTTTAGCCTTACCAAGAATTTTGTGAGCAAAGAAAACAGTGTATTTTATATTCGTGCTATAAGACAGGTTTATGACAGGATGTAAAAGATTTGGGAAAACTTTTTCTAAAAATCGATATCGCCTTGACAACGTAAGCTTCATGATTATAAGAGTCGATCCCGATACCCCATATGTTGTGGCCCTAATTTTTGTTCCAAATAAGTCTTTAAGTAGTTTATCCTTGCAGTCAGCTCCGGCTTAAGCATGCTCTACGTAGGGGATCGATGAAAATAAGTGAATGATCATAAAAATTTCTTCTTTGTTCTCTAGTTGTTTGAAATTCCGGGCTAGGTGACTCTCACACGGTCATTTAACCCAGCAAAATAAAGGGGTTTGCGAAACATGCAGAAAAATAAAAAAAATAAAAAAATATGCCCATTGTTAGTTCGTTAAGAGTTATTTGGTGTTGAACTTGGTAGGGTGGATTACGATCCAATCCCCCACAACTAAAATTGGGATAAATAAAGGGGCTACACCAACTTATGAACCAGAGCCCCATGCTTAAGATCATAATCACTAACTGGTCACCTTACTATGAGTATGTATGGATAACGAGCTTAATGTGATTGCACCTGAATGAAAAAAGGACTTGAAGACCATGAAAAGAAGGCCTAGGTATGGTGGGGTGATATGGATTGGTTTGTATAGGAACGAAGCCTATGACTGCATTTGCAGAAAGTGTCAATATAATATCCTTAGTTCGATTCGTTAGTACCTATCGATACATTCCTTGAATGAACTTATAAGCCTTTTTAGCCTTGAATTAACTCTGGTTGATACTGTTTTTCTTGCATGAGCTATAAAGACTTTTGCTTGAGGACAAACAAAGGTTTAAGCGTGGGAGAATTTGATAAAACTGAATCACACCGCGTATTTGACTCGGATTGCACATTTTTATTAGGTTTTTATTATCAGTTTGCTTGTGTTCTGATTTCTTTTGTGTTGTTTTCAGGTATTTAGCTCTTTTAGGACCTTTCTAGAAGAAACAAAGCAAAAACACCAAAAAAATTAGGGTTTTCGGCGAATATTGTACTCGTGGCATTCTGCATAGCGGCCGCAATAGGAGAAGCCATGACAAATCAGCCCTCAACTAGGAGGAAACTGCCACGATTCCATGAACTTCCCCATTTACTCACATCGCGGGCGCCATGGAGGGGTGGCGGGCGCCACCTTTGAATTCCACATTCCCACTAAAGGGCAGTTGAAGGGCATCTTGGTCTTTGCATGCTGTTGAGTTCCTCTATAAATAGGTTGTTCTAGTTCGCTTCAAAATCATCCAACTTAGATTATAACAATAAGACTATAATATCATCTGTAAAAGCGGTAATCTGTCACATCGAGGGGTTATCACACCTTAGTGTAATTGAGTTGGAGCACTTTGATTTTCCCGTAATATTTATTTTCAAAGTCAAAGGTTCATTTACTTCCTTGTACCAGATTTAAAGCCTCCGTTTCGAGCAGGTTCTAATTTAATCGCCTTTTTATTTTACTTGCCATGCCTTACTTTATTTAATTCCTTGCCATGCTTTACTTTATTTAATTTCCTGCCATTATCTTAACTTTATTTAATTTCCTGCCATTGTCTTTACTTTATTTAATTTTCTCGCCATTATCTTTATTGCTCGTTTTAATATTTTTACAAGCTTTACTTGTTCTTCACGCCTTACATTATAAACTTCTTTTCATCATGTTCAATATCGTTGTATTTGTTTGTATTACCATGTCTGGCTAAATCTTTGAAAGGTTAGAATGTAAGGATCGCGGTTAAAGAGATGTTTCACATATTGCATCTATAGAAACGCTTTAGTGGCTGTTTTGATTTTTAATTCGATTTTTCTGAAACAAACTTGGTTAATTTTAACTACTCAAGGAGTGCGAAAGCACCCTGGCTTAGTTAACTAGGAATTTTTATCACTTCAAGGAAAAACGATTTTTGAAATTGTTTTCGAACGCGTTGATAGATTTAAAATCAGGAAACTCCCTGGGTAAATTTTCTGAATAAAAATCACTTTTCAACTAAGCTTACGAGTCTTATTTCTTAAAAATAGGTTTACTACTTTAGCGTTCTGCGCACCTTTTATAAGTGACAATAAAAGGCCTTAATTTAAGGGTAAACACGGTTCTGAATATGCGAAAGCGACAGTTCCTGTTAAATGGATTCTTTTCAAGAGTAGAAAATATTGCCCCATAAGTAGTACTATTTAGACAATCGAAGCATCGTTTAACTGACGTGAAATACATTCAATCCTATCTTTATCTACACTGTATTTATTATTTTCTTTATTTACTATTATTTGGCGAAATCAATATCTCATTTGTACCATCTTAGATAAACATCGTAACAATAGTAATCGATACATTGACGATTTGGTCTCTGTGGGATCGATAATCTTTTATATTACTCTGACGTGATTCGTGCACTTGCGAATATAGCGATCAATAATCGATTGGAGTCCCCTGTCAATCGATTGGTCCTGCTAAAACTTCCTTTTCTTCAAAACAGAAAGTTGACACAATCGATTGTCATCAAGGACCAATTGATTGGTCCTAATCGTTTTCCACTTTTTCACACACAGAAACTTCATTTCTTCTGCACACTTCCGAAATTCCAACCTGCATAATGCTTATTTCATCCCTACCAACCAACCTCTTATCATACACATAAAAACACATCAATAACACTTTCAAAGCCACAACCTTATCATTAAATCACAAGAACCCAACAAATACAAAACACACATAGAAGCATTATTAATTAAAATTCATATGATTCATGGAGAAACTCATCATAGTATCATTTATCTTACTATCAATTCCAAGATTTATCAACCCTAAATCCTAAATCTAGAGTTCTACCTAGAACCCACCTTAAGAATGGAAGAGAAGGTTGAAGAAGATGATGAGATGAGATGGTGATGAAGTGATGATAATGGGTTCCAAACTTTTCTTCCTCCTTCTTCTCTCCACTAGCTTGTTTCCTCTTCTTCTATTGAGCTTTTTCTTCCTTTCCACTAGTTTGTGTGATACATAGAGAAAATGAGGTGGTACAAGGGTAGTTGGTAGGAGACCACTAGGTGAGAACATGTGGACAACAAGCCATGAAACATTGTGTGGTTAGAAAGTGGGTAGGAGTAGTATAAAGAAATATCTTGAGTGATATCACACTTAGATAATTGCTTTACCAGAGAAATTGACCCATTATTAGTGTTACCAAAATGCCCTAATTAATAAAAGGTCAATCCCAATTAATATTAATTAAGTCAATCTGAATTTGCTATTTACTCTATTTATCCCAACTGATAACATTTAGAGCACTCAGGAACCCAGTTAATCTCAATTAATAGGAATTTGAGTATTTAAGGAAATACAGGGTATTACAAAGCATCTAACCTTTAGTATATCACAACAGTTTTGTTAATGGACCACGATAAAATGTATTTTAATAAAATATTAAAAAATTAAGGCGAACAAATATCAGTTATTACTATGGTGATTTGGACGACCATAGTAATATGGTTTACCAAAGGTATATTTTGTAATAGTGGGAGAACAAAAGTTAGATGGAAAATTCTATAAGCGTCGTTATTTTTTAAAAAAAAATTTAGGGGCTAAAAATGAAATCTGAAATATTTAGGAGGACCAAAACAACTTTAATGGTCTGATTGTTGAATTTATTTTATTATTTTTTGCATTCTCTTTTTAAAAAAATAGGAGTAATAGTTTTTAATTTTTTTAAAATTAAAAATAAAAAGGTTTGACATTTCTAATTTTTAATTAATAAAAATCTTAAAATTTTATTTTTTATTATAAGTTTTACCTTTTATTCATTTTAATCAATTAAAATATTATTCAATGAAATAAAAATATATTTCTATAAGAAAAATAATTTATTTTATTATGCTTTGTTTAATTATTTTTCGAAAAACAATTAGAGTAACATTTTATAAAGTTTAATTTTTTTTTCCAAATTAATAATAAAATAGTTTGACCTAGCTAGTTTTTTTTAATAAAACACATAAATATTAATATTTTATGATGTAATTCTTTTTCATTTATTCATTTTAATTAATCAAATTTGCATTGTTATAGAATAATCAATCAAATATTATTCTTTTCATAAGGAAAGAATAGTAAATTTCTTTAAGAAAATAATAATTTTTTTTATTAAAGAAAAACGAATCTCATTTCCTCAAAAACCATTCTTAAAATACTTTTATCTCATTTTTTTAAAATATTAATAATTTTATATCTATTAAATCTTAGAAAAGAAATATTAAATAATAAAAAAAATGAAACGTGATTATCGAAATGCGGCCTTATTTTATATAAGCTAAAAACCGGTGTTTATAACAAATATGTTGCGGTTATGCTACGACAATACTTTAAAAGGGTAGCCTTTATAGAGCAGACGACGAACTTTACCACGATAGCATTATAATTCTAGAACACTAACAACGACTAGGAAACGTTGTCTATTACCGTTTGGGATTGGTTTTTCAACTGTTGCCTATAGTTTCATTGCCTAATGTCTAAAATGATATAATGATGGTAGTATTATTAATTGTACTAAGTTAAGCCTGCATACCATCTAAAAAAATACTTTGGTGATACATACCCCAATGTCTCTGAAATGTTGATGTTATTCTTTTTTTTGGGACCCATTAGTTATTGCAAGAACAAAATCACAAAGCTGAATTCACCACCAATTCATACAATGACAATAAATTGTATGGCAAAATAAGGAATCTTATTTATACATTAAGTTGAAAATGGTGTTCCTTTTTTCTATTTACCTTAGCATTGAAGTTTGAATCCAAAAGAATACTAAAAGATTTCATATATCTATGGATCACTGCAGGGTAATAGTGCTCATGCATATACTTTAAGGCTTTGTGATTAACAATTTAACATTAATCAATACTAGCATATGTTAATAAAAATACAATAGAAAAAATTGAGTAATCACCTTTTTAATGTACTCCTACAACTATTAAAGTTCCAACCAATTCCCGCAATTATATGTTATATGTCACCAAATTTTGATGTTCCTTTTTTCACAACAAATTGTTAAAAAAAAAATAAAGGAAAACGCTTTCGGCCATTAAAACCATAATCCGTAAAGTATGTTTAGAATACTAACACATAACTAATATAAGATTTTTATCTTTCGAACTAGAGAAATACATGGATTTGACCTCAACCATAACTCCACTATTTTGCATTGTACTACAATCATCTTTTGCTTTTGTATAAAAGGGAAAATTAAAAATGTCGTATGATGTCCAAATTATCACATTAAATTTTGACATGCACGACAATCATTTAATTGTCTCAGATGCACTATCATCATTATAAGTTCTATCATTATACCAACTTATTAATTTCTCGTTATGCTCTATCGACAACCATTGTCCCTCATCCAGGGATATTTTTTCTTTATAATTATTTTATGAGTAGCTATGTAAGGATCAACTTCACTAAGATTATTCAATATAAACAAATATGCTTCAAAAAATACATTCCGAGCCATTGAATTATCATTTAAACCTTGAGTACATCTACCTCCAAATCTGTCAGCATGACGAGACTTTGTTATTCCTATAGACTTTGTTTCCGACAAATAGTTTGAACAAAACTCAACATCTTCTTTTTAATATACCTTTCAATGTTCGAGACATCTAGTCAGTCATGATTCTTCGTAGATGTCATACCCCAATTTTGTCCGGACATTTTAAAACTTTTATAAATTCAATTTTATTTTCAGTTTGCATCAGTTGTATAGCATGATATGCATTTCATCATAAATAACACCTTAAATATCAGCCAAAATAAAATCTCGAATATACAGATAGATCAATTAACTTATTTCTCAAATTCATGTAAAATCAACGATTAAAAAGTTTCAAAATCGAGCTTGCACACGTCAGTATTATCAATCTTTGATTCGCGTAGTTTAACATGACGTGCTCGTTAAATTCTTTTACTACTTTTTTAGTCGCGTTTTGATCAGCATATACCTGTTTAACCGGTCAAAATTAATTTCAAAATAAATCCAACGCTGTATTTTTCTGAGACTTTTATTCATTTTTAATTGTCTTATTTTTATTCCTTGATCAAAATAATCAAATGATTTAAACAAAATTAAGTGAGTAGTTATTTTAGGATTATTTTGAATAGTTTACTTTATTTTAAATTTAATTATTAAATACTTTCTCTTACATATCCAAAATAAAAGAGAATGGGAAATAATGAAAAAACCAACTGATCCTTATCCACTCCCAAAAACAAGAATACGCGTTCTACTTTGATTAAAAGAGGGGAAATTTTTTAGCACCTTTTGTAGATGTTTTTGATTGGCTGCATTTTGTGTTAAAACACTTACTGTACTTAGATGTTGTGACTGATGTCATGACATGCTTAAGTAGTATGCTGCAGGATTAGCTAATACAGGATTTACTGGATGTCAAACTGAATGTTATGACATTCATCCCTGACAGCAGATGCTAAAGTATAACCTAGTTAGTTTTTCCTATTATGTTTCAGTATTTATCTCAGGCTGATTTTCAGGAAACTAATAGTTGTGCCAAAATTAAGAGACCTAGCATATAGCCTATTTTCTGGATGTCAAACTGAATGTTATGACATTCATTTCTGACAGCATATGCTAAAGTGTAGGCTAGTTAGTTTTTCTGTTATGTTTCAGTATTTATCTCAGTCTGTTTTTCAAGAATCAAACAACTGTACTAAAATCCAGGAAACTAACAGCTGTGCTAAAATTAAGAGACCTAGCATATAGCCTATTTGTTAGCACCCTAATATGTGGAAATTAGGTTTATTTGCCTGACCTTAATTTTAGGAAATTCAAGTACAAGGCCCAAGTGCTGCATTATAAAAGGATGGCAATCCTACTTTCAGCAATTCAGGGGTTTGAAGCGTGAAGATTTAAATATATCAGTATAGATCCTAACTGTACTTTTGTTGTATCTTGAATTAGGTTGTACTTGTGAGCCAAGCAATTATCACCTAGATGATTGCATTGGACTAGGGTGTTTATTGAGTTGTAATTGTGTGTCACTCTAAGCTTTTAAGTGTCAGTGTTGTGTTTCTTGATTAAAGCTTTTAAGCATAATCAAGAGTTGTTTGAAGGTTATCTTCACCACTACTTTAAAATTATTAAAGGTTGTAATCACTCCTGTGATTGAGGGGGAGTGAGTAGGAACTCAAGTCTAAGTTTAGATTGAAATTGCATTGGGTAGGTCTTAAGTGATAGGATTAAACAGTTGGTTTAAGTCCTGAATTAATCCCTCTTATAGTGGATTTCCTCCCTGGCTTGGTAGCCCCCAGACGTAGGTGTGTTTGTCATCGAACTGGGTTAACAATTCTCTGTGTCACTTACTGCTTTTTACATTTACCTTCTGCATACATTACCTGTCTGCGCAGAATTGGATGTCATAACATCCAGTGTGACATCGATAGTCTGTTACTAGAATTTCAATTGGCATCAGAGCAGGCACCCTGCCTGTTAATTTCTGGGTGAGATCTAAGGATGTTACTTTCTAGTACCATGGACAGGGATGCAGGATTCTCAAATAGACCACCCATGCTGGATGGTTCTAACTATGATGACTGGAAACCTCGTATGATAGCCTTCTTGAGGTCTCTGGATAGCAAGGTATGGAGAGCTATCAACAAAGGATGGGAACATCCAACGAAGATAGGTAAAGATGGAATCATTATACAAATTCCTGAAGAAGAGTGGGACAAAGAGCAAGAGAAATTAGCCCTTGGAAACTCTAAGGCTTTGAATGCACTGTTCAATGGGATAAATAAGAACATTTTCAGACTGGTGCATCACTGTGAACTGGCTAAAGAAGTTTGGGATACTCTCAAAACAACTCATGAAGGGACCTCCAAGGTAAGGATGTCTAAACTCCAAATGCTGACTACTAGGTTTGAAAATCTGAGGATGAAAGAGGATGAGACTATTCATGACTTCCACACGAATATTCTTGAAAATGCCAACACTTCTGGAGGCTTAGGAGAAAAAATGTCTGAAGAAAAACTTGTAAGAAAGATTCTCAAATCATTGCCCAAGAGTTTTGCCATGAAGGTTACTGCTATAGAAGAGGCTCATGATATCAGCAATATGAAGGTTGATGAGCTTATTGGTTTTCTTCAAACTTTTGAAATGGGCTTGTGTGAGAATGTTGAAAAGAAAAACAAAAGCATGGCTTTTGTATCAAATACTGAAGAGGATTTAGAAGAAGGAAATATTGGAGGTGATGAAAGCATATCAGAATCTATAGCCATGCTTGGAAGACAGTTCAAAAAGTTCATAAAGAAGGTTGATCAAAAAGGTAGACCATATGTCAAGAACACTTCATCTGAAATCAGTAGAAGATCAAAATCTGAAGAAAAGTCCAACCAAGCCAAGGGAATCCAGTGTCATGGATGTGAAGGTTTTGGGCACATTAGAGCTGAATGTCCTACCTTTCTCAATATGCAAAAGAAGGGACTATTTGTCACCTGGTGTGAGGGAGACTCTGAGAGTGAATTAGAAGGAGAATCTGCAAAACATGTCACTGCACTAACTAGTTTCTGTGCCTCTGATGATGACAAAAGTGGAGATGAACTTACATTTGATGAACTTGCTGCTTCGTATAAAGAGTTATGTGTCAAAAGTGCAGAAGTGTGTATTCAAGTAGAAAAGCATAAGAAACTCATCAAGGAGCTGGAAGCTGAGAAGAAGAAGCATCTGACAGTCATAGATGGTCTAAATGGTGAGATAACCTTGCTGACCTCTAAGCTAGATCACATGATAAAATCCATTAGAATGCTGAATAAAGGAACTGACACTTTGGAAGAAATTCTAAAGGTGGAACAAAAATCAGGAACCATGTCTGGTTTAGGCTTTGTTAAGGAATCCCCATCTGAATTCAACAACTCAAAGGCTGAAGTTCAGAAAATCAAGCAGATGTCACAACCAATGTCACAACATCATGGAAACAGGAGGATTAACCATCAAAAGAAGAAATTTCAAAGATGGAGATGCCACTACTGTGGTAGATTTGGTCACATAAAACCCTTCTATTACAGTTTGCATGGTTATCCTAACCAGACCCCTCAAGTCAGACCTAAGTAGAAGGCATCTAAGCATAATGCCCCCATCAAGAAACAACAATGGGTTGCTAAATTAGCTCACACATTTCTAAGGGCATCTACCAAAGAAGACTGGTATTTTGATAGTGGTTGCTAAAGACATATGACTGGGATGAATAACTTATTGGTAGATGTACAACCTCATACTACCAGTTATGTGACCTTTGGTGATGGAGCTAAAGGAAAAATCAAAGGTGTTGGTAAGCTGGATAGTCCTGGAGTTCCATAACTGAATAATGTGTTGTTAGTAAAAGGACTAACTGCTAATCTCATCAGCATAAGCCAGTTATGTGATCAAGGCTTCAATGTACAGTTCACTAAGGAAGAATGTGTTATGAAAAATGGAGAAAATAAGGAAATTATGAGAGGATCCAGATCCAAAGATAATTGCTATCTATGGGAACCTAAAGTCTCAAACTACTCCTCAATGTGCTTCTTAGCCAAGGAAGAACAGGAAGTGAAGTTGTGGCATTGAAGACTTGGACATCTTCATTTAAGAGGAATGAAGAAGATAATATCCAAGGAAGCAATTAGAGGAATCCCAAAGCTGCTTATTGATGAAGGAAAAGTCTGTGGAGAATGTCAGGTTGGCAAGCTAACCAAGATGTCACAACCTAAGCTTGGACATTCTACAACATCCAAAACTCTGGAACTTTTGCACATGGACTTAATGGGACCTATGCAGGTTGAAAGTCTTGGTGGGAAGAGATATGCTTATGTGGCTGTTGATGAACATTCCAGATACACATGGATAAGCTTCATCAGAGAAAAATCAGATGCATTTGATGTCTTCAAAGTTCTATGCATTGACCAGGAATCAAACAACTGTGCTAAAATCCAGGATACTAAGAGCTGTGTGTAGCACCTCAAATTTGCACCTCCCATTTTGTACATACATTTTCATTTTAGGTCATTAGCATTGCATTGTCCACTTCATAGCATTGCATTGTCCTTTTCCTAGTGCAAGTCATTAGTCAACTAGTCAGGAGATACAATTGTGCAAGTAAGCAAGTGCATTTCATATGGAAGCAAAGCCCTAGGGTTGGTTCATTGAGTTCATATGACCTATGGGTCATTTTGAAGTGGTTTGGCCAAAGGTTGGATGTTCAGAAGTCATCAGTCAAGATGCAATTCATCTGAAACCCTAGAAAGTCAACCAAAGTCAACTGTGCATTCAATCATGGATTTGGAGGTGGGAGATGGTTAGAGAGGCCTCATTCATGTCCATACAAGTCTCATTTGACATTGCAAACATCAACAATGAAGAATTTGAGGTCAGATGAAAAGTTTCCAAAAATAGTAAGTGACCTGTAATTTGGAATTGCCAAATATGGAAAGGTCTTCTCCTCAAGTTTACATCATCAAGAAAGCTTCAAATGGAATTTTGTCCAACATGAAAGTTGAAGATCTTGCTCTCACCTTTCCAAAAAGTCCAAGAACATCCATTTCCCATGTGTGGTTGGAAAGTTATGGATCAGTCATTGTCAAGATAATTTGAACTTCACAAGTGCATAACTTTTGAACCATAAATCCAATTGAAGTGGGATTTTTTTGCAACATTCTTGTTTTAACATGAGCTATCCAAAACATGCATCACATATCATGCATTTTTGATCACAAAATTTTGGCATTTTGCATTTGAATTTTGGATGGAAAAGTCTAATTTGAAAACTATGCATTGGCTTTTCATTTTTTTCACTTGCATTTGGTCCAAAAGAGTATTTGCAAGTGATTTGGCACATAATTCGTGTACTGTAGCATTCATCTCATGCACATAAGGTGAATTTGGCTAATTTGCATAACACTTGCATTTCACTTAATTCCAATTGCATTGCTTAATCTTGATTAGCAAACATGATTAACAGACCATATATATTGCAAATCATAACAGAAAATGGGGTTAACATTGCAGAATTCTCAGATCTAGATCTAGATTCACCAAGCTTCACATTTTTTCCTCTCAACTTTTCTCCAATTTTCTTCATAAACATTGCTTTGTTTTGGATCAAATCATCATCCATCAGCATAATTGAGTGTGTTGGAAGCAAGATTTCAAGGTTTTCAAGCAGCTTTTGGAACTGTTGCAACCTTGCATCATCAATGGCAATTGAAGATTCAAGCTAAATCGTGCAAGCTGAACCTCCAATTCTTCATCCATTCACTCATCCAAGAGCAAAGAAGCATTTGTTTGGACCTTGCAAGGCTTGAAAGTCACGATTCCACTTCTGCACTTCAATTAAGGTTAGAATTCGATCATCACCATTCATGAAATTAGGATATGCATGTGGTAGATCTTTGAATGTAGAATGCACTGAGCTTCGTATCGTGGAATTTCATCAAGAAATGAATGAGTTATGTCGAATCTAAATTTGAAGTATGAATGTTCTTGCATGCGAATCTTTGAACCTAAGATGAATTAGCATAATCCAAGCCTCAATCCATGTTGTGTGTTGAAAGATGAAGCTAATGGTGTATTCATTTTTGATTTCTGGTACAATTGTTCTTGAGCGTATGAATCTGTGATGAACACGTATGAACACTTAGGTTTTCCAATTCCAGAAGTAGTTTGATCTTGTTTAGCGCTTCCTGCATGTGGTTTCCTGTTTAAGACCATGCATTGGTCCACAGTGGCTTGGCGTGTTGTTGAAAAATATATCTTCGGCAAATATTTTATATCGTATCCACAGAGATTGGTTGATATTACCGCCGTTCTATAATCCAAATGTTATAAGTTTAAAAAGTAACAAGGTTGTTTTGTTTGGAAAATTATCTTGTGAGTAAATGTCACTAAGAATAGTAGAATGGTTTTAATCAAATATAAAAGCTTGGCAAGATTGGAGTTCACTATTTCAAATGTTTATGCTTCCTTATGATAACTATATAGATTTAAGATTATTGATGATGTTCAAGTATCCTCTCAAAGTCATTTATGTCTAAATGATATTGTGATAATCACTATATTGATCCTTAGACGATCTCTCCACCTAACTATCAATATAGCAATCTTTAATTCTTAATACCAAAGAAGAGTAATGAATAAATCTATCTCTACAACTTATTCACTACTTGAAAATCTGTTTTATGTCAAGACTCAAATAATCTCTCTCGACAACTACTCAAATCTGGTTTTAAACTTAGGGCAAAAACAGTATTCAATACATCAACAATCTTTATCATATATATAAATCAACTAGAATACATAAACATATGAGAATAGCTACTACCTCCAATCTTGACAAAAGGGAGTTTAGCTCCTCATCATCATTGTTCAAAGCAGAAAGTTAAAGAAGAAAAACTCTCTTTTTCTCTCTTACAAAAAGCTCTCAATATCAATGTGTCAATGACAATAATCTATTTTCAATGCCCTAGCATAATGTATTTGTTTCTAACAAAAAAGGTTGACATTTCCCTAATTTGTATTTGTCATCTAAAGCAGAAAAGCAATTCCCAGGCAGACATCAAAATGGCAATAAACTTTTCCTGCAAAATAGCACTTTTGACCCTTAGTCAGCTTGCTGGATTCGCAGCCTTCGCGGCGCGAACTGTTGCTTCTCCAGCTTCCTTGTTTGGCAAGCTTCCTCCAAGATGTGGTGTTGCAATCCAAGGCCTTTCTTATCCCAAAATTCTACAAAACTAACAAAATGGTGAAATAACTATTCAAAACAAAATAAATTAAACCTAATTGCATTTATACAAAATAGTGAGAATAAAAGTGTGTAATTGCATCAAAACTTGGTAAAAGGGACCAATAAAATAATATAAAAAGTAGTACTAATTGGTCCCTAACAACTCTCCCCAACTTAGCATTTTGTTTGTCCCTAAACAAAAGTTTCCACCCTCACAACCAAGACAATAACACAAAAGATTGGAATAAGGATTTACCAAGGACATTCAAATGGTTCAAAAGTGTTTGGCAATTTTTCTCAGTCCACCTATCTTAATTCTAGACAAAATATGAATAAGGAAAATGGGAAAGTGCAAAAATCATTCCAAGGAATTCGAAGCCATATATGTCAAAATTGAATCAAACTTACACACACATCAAAATATTGATGAATAACAATGAAGGGTTACTTTCACTCATCCAAGCAATTAAATCAACAACAACTCAAATCATGCGGTTATCACAACAAGTACCAAATCATGTGAAAAATGAGAATCAAGAGGTCTTTCAAAGGTTGTAATGTGGCTTAGGTTACAAGAAAGGATATGATTAAGAGAATTCAACCAAATTGCCTATCCTAAAGGAGCATTCCCAAATATTCAACTCTACATACTTTCCCTTTCTTTGATCCCTATCTTTTTCTTTCTCTTTTTCTTTCCACATCCACATAACCATGAGCAAATTTTTTTATTTTTATTTTTATTTTTATTTTATTTTTATTTTTTTCATTTTTTTTATTGCTCTATGGTTTCAAAGGTGATTTCTTTTTCTTGTTTCTTTTCAAATTTTCACCCTTTCATAAGAAACCCACTTTTCCAAGTTTCTAATCACTTCTCATTTTACTCTCCCCAACTTTAGATTCCAAAACCAAATTTATTCAATAATGCTCCCTACTTAGACACAAGCAAAAAGCAAAATTTCGCAAACAACTTGGTTTGAGGTTTCAACTGATACGAAAGAAATTAGGATTCATTTATTCCACAATTTTCAACTGATTTTACAATGATCAATCAAATGAATCCTAAAATAAGCTCAAAGGGGTTTAACTAAGGATTATTCCTCACACGGTTAGTTGATTCAAACTTTTTGGTCAAGTGGTTTTTCTCACAAAAAATGCCTCTATCATTTTCAAAAATTTCACACAAAAATGGATTGATGCATGATTTAGCATGATAAGAATGAGTTAAAACAATGCTCGGTTTCCCGCTTTTTAGTGTACAATGGAAAGTCTCCTCACAAATGGTTAAGTCCTATTTTGATTCAAAACTGACATATACTTCAATGAAATTATGACTTGAATTTTGCATACACCATCAAACTACTCATGTTAAGTCTAGAAAGCGATAAAGTGTACCTTGAAATGCCGACACTAATTCTTATCATCACCACTCGAAGTGTCCTCTACTTCTTTCTTTGCGATCATTTCTCGGTTGCTTAAGGCTTGACTTAAGAATAAGAACAATTAAGCAAAAATGTTGGTAAACCAAAATTTGATTAAAACACACTTAAATCTCAACTAACATTCATGCAATTGTCAAAATACTAACAAAAATAAAGTGCCAAAATAAAGTTATGGTGAACTAGAGCCACCCAAAAGTACATCACAAATTCCCAAAAACAAAAATAGAAATAGTACAAAGAAACTCAGAAATACAACAACTCTCAAATCTCCACATTCTCAATCCTCCTCCTCTTCGTCACCACCTACATTTCCAAGAACATCCTCCATCTCCTCATTTGGGTAAGCACTGCCTCCTACACCCCCCATAAAATTTGGCCTGCCCTCAGGCCAATTTGCATAAGCTGCATAGTCAGCTTGCGAAGGAAAAGTTCGGGCCTCTGGTGCCAGAAACGTGTTCTGGAACTGCTGCTGCATGGCATCGAAGAGAAAAGATTGAGACCTCCTGGAGGCCTCAAAGCTCTCGCAACAGTAGTTGGCAAACGCCATCTGATCAAAACCTGGGGTAGTGTGAGGTTGAGATTGAGGTCGAGGTCTGGCTCGGGCTCTGGATGAAGAAGTGCCAGGTGCATCAGTCTTATCATTTAGGTTTTGCAGAAACCTGTTCAGATATGAATCATTGATCACACTGGTGATCGAGAAGTGTACTTCCTCAGGGATGGGAACATTTGCCTTACGGCACAGTCTCATGATAAGTCCTGGATATGCGAGTACACCAGCTTTGCCACCGAAATTGGTTCCGCTTAAAACCATCTTCCTAAGTTCACCTGCAATGAGGGTTGCGACATCCACAGACTTCCCTACCATGATGCAGTACAATAGACACCCTACGTCCATAGGAATTGTGGTGGTGTGGCTTCTTGGTCGGATATTAGTCAACAGTAGCACCAGAAAAGCCCTAGCTTCCAAATTAAAATTTTCTCTTTTCCACAATTTCGGATGTCCTTGATCATTTAGTTCGTAGGATTTTCCGCTGAGACATAGGGTAGCATTGACCGCTTCCAGATTCCACCTGTTAGCTGCCTCCATGGTACTGTACTCACAACACTCACCCTCTCCGAGAGTTAGGGGATTACCCAGATAAGAATTAATGTCATCCATTCCAAAGGAAATGATCTTGCCCCTTACCCTAGATCGGTAGATGAAAGCCGTACCCTCCTCGCGATGCATAGCATTCACATAAAATTCTCGGACAATATCGTACTTCATTGCTGCTTCTGGTTCGCATAACTTCATCCACTTTCGTCGTTCAAAAGCCGCAACCACGCTATGATACACCCCGGTTGGAGCTAGCCGGATAAACCTCTCAGGCAAAATAGTTCTCTTAATGAGGCTCTAGAATCGTGCCTCGTGTTCATCACTTATGAACCTTCTGATTGAACGGGCTTGAGGAGGTGCCATGGTTTTAGTTCTTTTGGACATCTGCAATCAACACCAGAACAACTACAGAACAAACATGTACAAGATTAGCAAACAATCAACACAAAAACATGGTGCTGGAATTCACAGTTCGCGGCGCGAAGGCCAGTTCGCGGCACGAACTCTGCGAATCCAGAAAATCTCCCAGAGCTTCCTAGGGTTCCTTAAGTGGGAAGCAATCTACTCCCAATCAATCAAAATTCTCAACTCTACCCTAATCCTACTCTAAATCAAACATGCATAGTGATTTCAAGAGGTAATCTACAGAAAAATTTGATTTCTAACCAACCCTAATTGAAAAACCCAAAAGGGATTGGAAAATAGAAATTGAAGAGTACATACCTTTTGAATCACTAAATCTTGCTAACAAATGAAGATATGGACAATGGAAACTGAAGGATTTTAAGATTTGGTGGGATTTTGAGAGTGGGGTAAAAGCGTGGCGAAGTTGGTTTGAAATGAGAAAGGTTTGAAATGAGAAAAGAAATGACCTAAACAGAATTTAAGTGACTCTGTCACGCAGTGTTCGCGGGGCGAACAGTGTTCGCGGCGCGAACAACAAAAAACAGAACCCACTCAAAAATTTTCATTTAGTTCGCGGCGCGAACAGTGGGTCGCGGCGCGAATTGCAAAAAACAGAACCCACTCAAAATTTTTCATTTAGTTCGCGACACGAACAGGGGGTCGCGGCGCGAACAGCAAAAAACAGAACTTTACAATTCTAAAACTTTAACAGAGATAAAAATCACACAATCAGAGAAAAATAAAATTCAAACTTACAACGTTGGGTTGCCTCCCAACAAGCGCTTTATTTAACATCGTTAAGAGCTCGACGGTACCTCGATTAGCCTAGTCCAGATAAGGAAATGACACACACATCACGGTTTATGTCACCGCTATGATAGACTTTCAGTCTTTGCCCATTGACAGTCCAGCTCTCTTGTGACTTTGGATCCTCTATCACAATGGCTCCATAATTCCATACTTCCTTGACAACAAATGGTCCTGACCACTTCGACTTCAACTTACCAGGAAATAACTTCAACCTTGATTTGAAAAGCAATACCATTTGTCCGACATGAAACTCCTTGTGACGGACTTTTCCATCATGGTGTTTCTCTTCAATTGCATCATTTCGGAAAGAATCATGCTTGTCATTTGGATGCTTCATAGCTTCAAAAAGATTAAAGTTCACCTCTTCGTCTTGCACTCTCACCTTCATTAGTCCATCATCTACGTCAATCATCATCCGGGCTGTTTTCATAAAAGGTCTTCCAAGAATTAGGGGCACATCACGGTCCTCATCCATCTCTACTATTACGAAGTCCACCAGAAACAAGAATTTGTCCACTTTCACTAACATGTCTTTAGCAATTCCGTATGGTGAAGTGGTAGACTTGTCGGCTAGTTGTAGAGTCATTCTCGTCGATTTAATCTCAACATTCCCCAATCTTTTAACAATGGAGAGGGGGATTAAATTTATACTAGAACCCAAGTCAATCAAACCATTTCCAATGTATGTGCTTCTAATGGTTACCGGTAGAACAACTCGGCCCGAATCGGACTCCTTCCTTGGGAGAGTCTTTTGGATGATGGCACTACACCGTGCATCAAGCAATACGGTTTCGTCTTCCACGTGTCTCCTTTTCTTTGTAAGAATGTCCTTCATAAACTTAGCATACCGTGGCATTTGTTCTAATGCATCAGCAAATGGAATGTTGATTTGGAGTTGTTTGAAGATGTCCATGAGCCGTGCATAGTGTCTAGCATTATCCTTCTTTGACGGTGCGTGCGGATATGGTAGATGTTGAACTGGAATGACATTCACTCCTTTCCCTCCTTTCTTCTTCTTCCTTGGTTCGATTTCCTTATTCATTTACGCTTCACACTGCTGCTCTTTCATCAATTGCTGGTTCTGCTGTTTTTGCGGCGCGAAGGGAGATCGCGGCGCGAACTGAGCAGTTTCTGCCACTTTCTTCTTTCCACAAGCCACATACTCATTTTCCAGCACAGCATCCATATCATTCTCAACTGTAATTTCCTCACTTTTTTCACTTGTCAACTCTCTACCGCTTCTAGTAAAGATTGCTTTACAATGCTCCTTTGGATTAGTTTGAGTATTAGCGGAGAAAGAAGATCCTGCAGTTTGTTCCGACAGTTGTTTCGTAAGTTGACCTATTTGATTTTCCAAATTCTTGATTGCTGCTTCATTACTCTTCTGATTTGCCATGGAAGCTTGCATGAATTGTTGAAGAGTATCCTCTAGCTTGGAACTTCCTCCTTGCGACTGCTGTCCTTGAGAATTTGGATGTTGGTAAGGACTTTGCTGCTGAAAATTTTGATTGTTGAACCTTGATGGTTGATAACCTTGATTGTTCCTTTGATAGCCTTGATTTTGATTGTTCACATAGCTTACTTCTTCTAGTGGAGGACAAAAACCAGTAGGATGATCTCCTTGACATAACTCGCAACATGCTACTTGATGTCGAACTTGAGAACTTTGAATCTCCTTCATTTGTTGTGGAAGCTTGGCCATTTGTTGAGTAAGCAACTCCACTTGTTGAGAGAGTAGCTTGTTTTGAGCAAGAATGGCGTCATTGGTATTTAACTCAAGAACTCCCGGTTTACTTTGTGAAGGGCTACGGTCATGTTGACTTTGGTGATCATTGAGTGCCATCCGATCAATAATGACTTTAGCTTCTTCCGCATTCTTTGACATAAGAGAGCCACCCGCGGTAGCATCCAAAAGTGTTTTGTGAGTTGATTGGAGCCCATTTAGAAAAATATGGATTTGAGTGAGCTCATCAAAACCATGTCCCTTACATTTCCTCAACATTGATTTGAATCTTTCCCAAGCTTCATTTAGAGACTTGTTGCCTCCTTGAGTGAATACCACAATAGCCGTTTTGGCTTCCATGAATCGGGATTGAGGGAAGTATCTTTCTAAGAACTTTTCTTCTAACAAATTACAATCTGTCATTACTCTTGCCGCTTGATCAAGGTACCACTCTTTTGCCTTCCCCACTAAGGAGTGTGGGAACATCCTTTTGAATAGTGCCTCTTCACCCGTTTCATCAATTCCCGTAGAACCCGCAATCTTATAAAATTTAATGAGATGGGTATACGGATCTTCATGATCCATTCCGGTGAATGGATTTGCATAGAGAAGTTGGAGGATTCCGGTCTTCATCTCCGTATTTCTTCCTCCACGGGAAAATTGAGCATTTCTTCATGGACTATTAGCGGACATTTCGGTACGATTGTCATCCGCCATGTTTCTGTCACACGCCTCTACCACCACTTCTTCGATCAGAACAAGTGCGGAAGTAGATGCTTCTTCTCTTCGGTTTCTCTCTTCGGCTAGTTTCCTTCTTCTTCGTGTTTTGCTATTGAGCTTCCGAAGTGTTCTTTCAATTTCAGGATCGAATTGAAGTTGCTCCTCGATTGCTTTTCCTCGCATGCACTAGAATCTACAAAACTAACAAACCAAGTGAAACAAAAGAGGGATAATAATAATTGTAACACAACTTAAAACAAAGAGTTATTGCAATGCTTGTAATATCGACACCAATCCCCGGCAACGGCGCCAATTTGTTGAAAAATATATCTTCGGCAAATATTTTATATCGTATCCACAGAGATTGGTTGATATTACCGCGGTTCTATAATCCAAATGTTATAAGTTTAAAAAGTAACAAGGTTGTTTTGTTTGGAAAATTATCTTGTGAGTAAATGTCACTAAGAATAGTAGAATGGTTTTAATCAAATATAAAAGCTTGGCAAGATTGGAGTTCACTTTTTCAAATGTTTATGCTTCCTTATGATAACTATATAGATTTAAGATTATTGATGATGTTCAAGTATCCTCTCAAAGTCATTTATGTCTAAATGATATTGTGATAATCACTATATTGATCCTTAGACGATCTCTCCACCTAACTATCAATATAGCAATCTTTAATGCTTAATACCAAAGAAGAGTAATGAATAAATCTATCTCTACAACTTATTCACTACTTGAAAATCTGTTTTATGTCAAGACTCAAATAATCTCTCTCGACAACTACTCAAATCTGGTTTTCAACTTAGGGCAAAAACAGTATTCAATACATCAACAATCTTTATCATATATATAAATCAACTAGAATACATAAACATATGAGAATAGCTACTACCTCCAATCTTGACAAAAGGGGGTTTAGCTCCTCATCATCATTGTTCAAAGCAGAAAGTTAAAGAAGAAAAACTCTCTTTTTCTCTCTTACAAAAAGCTCTCAATATCAATGTGTCAATGACAATAATCTATTTTTAATGCCCTAACATAATGTATTTGTTTCTAACAAAAAAGGTTGACATTTCCCTAATTGGTATTTGTCATCTAAAGCAGAAAAGCAATTCCCAGGCAGACATCAAAATGGCAATAAACTTTTCCTGCAAAACAGCACTTTTGACCCTCAGTCAGCTTGCTGGATTCGCAGCCTTCGCGACGCGAAGGCAGTTCGCGGCGCGAACTGTTGCTTCTCCAGCTTCCTTGTTTGGCAAGCTTCCTCCAAGATGTGGTGTTGCAATCCAAGGCCTTTCTTATCCCAAAATTCTACAAAACTAACAAAAAGGTGAAATAACTATTCAAAACAAAATAAATTAAACCTAATTGCATTTATACAAAATAGTGAGAATAAAAGTGTGTAATTACATCAAAACTTGGTAAAAGGGACCAATAAAATGATATAAAAAGTAGTACTAATTGGTCCCTAACACGTGTCAATTCGATTGGTTGTGATTGCTTCCCGTTGCCAGCAAGGCTTTAATGAAACGCGGCGTTTCATTGTACGTGCGCCACTTTCAAATTCCAACGTAGTTCGATCCCTGGTTCAGACAAATCCAATGAGCCTTTTGCATTATTTTCACCTTATGCCTCCATGTTCATGTATGCTTCCATGTGTTTTTTTTTTTGTTTTTTTCATTCATTCAAAAATTAATAACTCATTGATGGATTGTCCAAATGAGATGAGGTTTTTTGCACCTTGTTCCTTATGATCTCTACTATTTTTTGATGATTTTTCCAGAAATTATGCTCGCATGGATTTTAATTTTTCTTAGGGAATGTGTATACATGTGCTATCTTGTACCTTGGTTTCCATTTTGATTGTGAAATGATGAGTTTTGATCCAATGATTTTGAAACTTTGCATGCTTAAACTAGACATCCTTAGGGACCTTTTGGTGTTGATTTTGGATTTTTCTCATTTCTGGTTGTTGAGATATGATCTGGTTAATGAAGGTGTGACAATATGTGTCACACCATTTCTTGCTCATTTTGTGGATTTTCTTTGCCATGCCAAATAAATGCCAATTGATGTGATTTTTTTCATGATTCTTCTTCTGGATGTTAGGATGAAGCATGAATTTTTGTAGATTTTTTAGATTCATTTCTGATTTGTTTGGGATTTTCTTTGCTGGTTGATCATTTGTGCACTTTTTGATAGTCATGAACTTCAATGATTTGTGAAATGCTTGATGTTTATCATGTGAATCTGAAATTTTGCACATTGATTCTAGACTCTTTAAAGTTTATTGTGGCTTTGGTTTGGGACATTTATCATTTTGTCAATTCTGTTTTAGGCTTGTGTGAACTTGATGCATCAATTTGTGCCCTATTTGAGCTTGTTTGTGCTTACCTTGATTTGATGAATTTGATTACCATGCTTCTGCTTGTCCAAATGCCTTGAATTTTGGTGGAATGATCATGTCATGTGTGCTGTTTAGCCATGATTTTTCTTGAGATTTATTGAATCATTTTGGAATTAATGTGGATTTGTTCATTCTGTTGCTTCAATGAGCTTGGAAATTGCATGCTTTGCCATGATTGCTTTGTGAAATGAAATTGGTTGATGCTATTGACATGGGACCACTTGGACATTGTCCTTAATTGATTGAGCTTGATTCTTGTCAATTTTCATGTTCTGTTTTGAATTATTTCTCCCTCTTTGACCCTAGGCCTTGTCCTAGTGGATGGTGCTTATGTTTGAGCTTTGTTTTCAGGATAAGAAGCATAGGGCCTTGAGGAAATTGATTCACATTGCTTAAAGTTGGTTGATTGTTGAATGTTGACTAATCTTGACTTGTTTTGTAGGTGATTTAGCTCATTTGAGTTGAGCTTGTGCCTTGCACATTGTAGCTTGCACTTGTTGTCTGTTTGACTATGTCTGTTGACTTTTGGTTTGTCTGTTTGACTTTGAGTTGTGTATTGACTGAGTTAGATTGTTTTCAGGTACATTAGTTGCTTAAGTTCATTGTGAACTTGCTTTTGCTTTGCTTGATTGCTTGAGCATTGAGGTATAATCTCTCTTCTCCATGTAGTCTGGAAGACCTGGCCTGTTATGTGACCAGGCACCTGTCTGAAGTCCTCCTTAAGAGGAAATGCTTGTGTTTGTTTATCTTTGTCCCCTATACATATCAAAGACCTCCTAAGTGAAGAGGCATTGGCAGACACAAGAGATGTGTAGTCCATCTCCTGCTATTCAGTGTGTCATCCCTTGGCTCACATTACATGTTGATGCCTTGTGGAACTTAACCCAAGATCTATAGAGTCTAATTCTTGTGGAGAAGAGTTCCTACTTTCTGAACTCCCACACCTTCTATTATTCAAAGCTCTCCCTGGCCAGGGATAAGAGCTGTGAGGCACACCCCTCACTTCCTATTTCATCTGCTTCACCCTAACTCTCAATGTTAGGGTTAAGAGCTAACATCACCCTGATACAGTGGCTTGTTTGTCGAGGTTGACATGACCCCTTGACTAAAGCCTAACCCTGTGTGAGCCCACTTTGTTTGTATATAGTGTGTGCTATTTGTGTGTATGCTTGCTCTTGTGCTTTGCTTGTGTTGTTTAGGTTTAGCTTGCTCCCTGTGCAAGTTAGCTAGAAACCTTAACCTAGGACCATGGTGAATTTGCATGATACCTATTAGGCTCGAGTTAGTCTCCCTTCTAGTTTGTCATTTCCCAGTCTCTGGTTAGGTTAGAAGTTCCTTCCCTGCGTTGGGGAACTACGTCGCCCTGATCCTCATACCAGATGAGGTACGTAGGCAGGAGATGAGCTGATCTATCTGGGCGCTCTTTTTCTTTTATAACCCCTTTGTGTGTGTTTGGAGACTGACATAAGTCCAGCGATTGGCAGTTGGTTTCTTGTGTCTGGTTTGTTTTGTTTGGAGTCTAGCGTAAGTCCAGCGGTTGGCAGTCGGTTTCCTTTGTGTGTGTTTGTTGGTTCGGAGTATGATGTAAGTCCAGCGATTGGCATTCAACCTCCATGTTTGCCTGTTTGTGTGGAGTCTGACATAAGTCCAACGATTGGCAGTTGGTTTCCTGTGTGGTTTTGTTTGGCGTGCGTGAGCCGAGCTACAAGTGCTCTGATTCTTCTCCAGTCAGAGAAGATACGTATGCATAGGATGCGACATCCTAGCGAGCACGTTTCCCCTGTCCCGAACTACGTCGACTCTGATGTCTGTGCTTGACAGACTACGTAGGCCCAGGATGCGATATCCTGCCGAGTCCTGTTTCTTTTGTCTTTCTGTGTGTTCTTTCCAGCCTTGTGTGTGCAGTTTGTGAGCAGTTTCTAGCAACCTTATCCTTTCTTTTGAGCGTGAATCCCGTCGAGTACGACGGATGCGTAGGGGTGGTAATACCTTCCCTTCGCATAACCGACTCCCGATCCCATTCTCTTTGGTCGCGAGACCATGTTCTTTCCAGGTTTACTTCGAGCGTTTCCTTTCCCTCTTTTTGGGATAAATAACGCACGGTGGCGGCTCTGTTGTCTTCGTTTCCCGCCGGTTTTTCATGTAATGCGACACTGTGCTAAAATTAAGAGACCTAGCATATAGCCTATTTGTTAGCACCCTAATGTGTGGAAATTAGGTTAACTTTCTTGACCTTAATTTTAGGAAATTCAAGAACAAGGCCCAAGAGCTGCATTATAAAAGGATGGCAATCCTACTTTCAGCAATTCAGGGGTTTAAAGCGTGAAGATTTAAATATATCAGTATAGATCCTGACTGTATTTTTGTTGTGTCTTGAATTAGGTTGTACTTGTGAGCCAAGCAATTATCACCTAGATGATTGCATTGGACTAGGGTGTTTATTGAGTTGTAATTGTGTGTCACTCTAAGCTTTTAAGTGTGAGTGTTGTGTTTCTTGATTAAAGCTTTTAAGCACAATCAAGAGTAGTTTGAAGGTTATCTTCACCACTACTTTAAAATTATTAAAGGTTGTAATCACTGGTGTGATTGAGGGGGAGTGAGTTGGAACTCAGGTCTTAGTTTAGATTGAAATTGCATTGGGTAGGTCTTAAGTGATAGGATTAAACAGTTGGTTTAAGTCCTGAATTAATACCTCTTATAGTGGATTTCCTCCCTGGCTTGGTAGCCCCCAGACGTAGGTGTGTTTGTCACCGAACTAGGTTAACAATTCTCTATGTCACTTACTGCTTTTTACATTTACCTTCTGCATACATTACATGTCTGCGCAGAATTGGATGTCATAACATCCAGTGTGACATCGATAGTCTGTTACTAGAATTTCACCATTAGCCTTGGGTATACGCATTTTCTCCACTTAGTTTGTAACGATCCCTCACTCTCTAATATTGAGCACCCCCGTGCCCCTTGTGGATTTTTCTTCACTCAGATTTCAGCGTGTGGCCTGATTCCTGGGACAAGAGGAACCATACCAATAATGAAACAATTTGCATCCGATTGACGGCTAATAGTTTTTTTCTCCAGTAAAACACACATGAAATTCATCAAATCCCACGTACATATTACTATTCCTCTCTCCCAAATTAAAGAGAAGACAACCCAATGAAAAAAGCTACTAATACTCCATCATCCTGCAAAAAACTCCTTTCCGACCTTCATCTTCCACACCCACATTCACTTCTTGTAGGCTTCATCATTCTTTATCCAATTGTAGGCTTCATCGTTCTTCATCAAGCTTCGTTGTTCAAGCGACAAGTTTCAGGTGAAAAAATATATGGTTTGAAAATGGGTGGACGCAAAACCTCATCAATTGGAAACTCAAGTGAATTCAGTTTACCCAGATGTGTATGTAATGAACCAATAAAGATGTGGGCCTCAAACTCCATTGAACACCCCAGTAGGAAATTTTGGAAATGTCAAGATTCAGGGCTAAGCAAGACATTAATTTTTTCTCAATTTTTCTCTTAATTTTAACTGATACTCATTCTTATTTTGTACCTAATTATAGAGTGTGGTAAGCTGTGAATTATTCATCTGGACAATGAAGTTGGTCAGGTTCAAATAACTTAGAAGATTCCCATAAATTGTAAAAACTGTGAAATGGTAATGGCTTATTTGAGGGAATTTGGGAAGCACATGGGCAAGGAAGCTGGAAGGGAATTTGGCAATAAATTTGGTGTAGAAGTCAGTTCAAAGATGCATGAAAAGACCAAGAAGAAGCTTGAAATGGAGAAGAACAAAATTTATTGTTTGATGGTTACACTTTATGTTGTCCTTGATTTTGTTTTCCATAGTTGTCAAGTTCATGTTATATTAGTGTATCAGATGATATTGTGATGTTTGAATTCTATCAATTATGATGTTCATGTATTATTAGTTTATCTAATGGAAAATTTATGTTTTTCTTACAATTGTGATGTTAGATTTTTGTAAAATTTGGTTTTGGTTTCAATTGGCAAATTTTGTTTTGGTCAATTTATGTCATGTGGCCATTTGATTAAGTGCATAATCAGAAGCATAAAATTAAAATTATGTCGAATAATCAATTGTCTCAAATGAAGGTGAACATATCATAGATGATTAGAAGCATATAAAGTGCATAAATCATTACACTCACAGTATAAATTCATTACATTTCAAAATGATTACATACTATTTAGCTCATAAGGCATACAAAACTCATTACAAAATTATAACATTTGTCATTCATTTTTCCTCCAAGATTTCATTGATCTCAGACACACACCCAACTTTGAATCAGATCCATGAGCAGTTTTTCCTTGTGTCATAGTTCTTTTATTATGCCCTGTCAATGTTATAGGCTGGTCAGAATTCGAACTAGGACCTATAATTGGTTTTTGAAACACTTTCATCTTCAATTCTCAATTTTCTTCTTTCTCAAATTCATAAATGGTTTTTGAATTTTCTTATGTTGTGGTCCAATCTGACTTGTTTCAACCACATTTGAATCAACTTTACTTGCTTGAACCACACTTGATTCAGGCTGACTTGGTGCAACAATATCATCACCAACATGACTTGCATCATCTTGAACATTACTTGTATAAACTTGAATATGACTTCCATTAGCTAGGAAATGACTTGCATCAACTAGAACATCACTTCCATTAACATTGTCCTTCTTTTGATCAACTCCATCCCGATTTGCTTTGGGTTTCCTCTACAAAAAAAAGAAGATGTTCTATTACATTCAGTTCATGATAGTGCAAGGATATAAAAGGTGGTAGTTTAGAAAACTACTTCTTTATTTCAAAGCATTAGGATCTTGTGTTTGGATTTTCGATGACATTTCATTGTGACCAAATTTATCACATTTGGTACACTCATAATCTACACAGGGCCTTCTTCACCTAGAACTATTCTCACCACATTCCCTAATTCTAACCTTCCCAGGTCTCCCTGGTCCACTTTTTTACACCGGTCGTTATAGTTCATCAATTTGAACTTCAGGCCACATGTCATGCCCATTTATAGGACTCATAGAAAAATCATAACATAATGCTTACTTTTGCCTTTAATAATAGTCATCCATAAAATCTTCATGGTTTTGTTTCCTATAAATCCATGCATCCACATCATGCCTACATGGAATACCAACCCATTCTCAAAAATTAAGCTACAAGATCTTTTGGAAATGTCAACAATAAATTCTTGAGTGTTGAATGAATGTTTAACCTGAAATTGTTCAGTATCGACCAAGTTGGCATTCAATAACCACTCATAAAAACCTCCATATCTAACCTCTTCCTAGGCATTTACATAACTCTATGTAGCCATTTCTCAAGTTTCTTGGCAGATGTTGCTAACTTGTTCATAAGGCATTTTCTAATCCATTTGCACATGGTTAATATAGGCTTATCCCTTGCAACTAAAACAGTTGCATTA
Organism: Lathyrus oleraceus; assembly: GCF_024323335.1. Classification (NCBI taxonomy): domain Eukaryota; kingdom Viridiplantae; phylum Streptophyta; class Magnoliopsida; order Fabales; family Fabaceae; genus Lathyrus; species Lathyrus oleraceus. Next base: position 329,288,115 of record NC_066580.1, read on the forward strand.
AATGACTCAACAATGTTATTAATTAAAACATCACATTTGGGGTCAAAATTAAATACATTCTTACACCAACATTTGGTAGAAACTCCCATTATCCAATTCCAAGCCTTAACATCCACTTATTTCAGTCCATTTATCTTTTACAGCCGAACTTGATAGTAAGTTGCCTTTGCAACTCCCATCATCGAATCCCTTATATGTGTGACACCTCCAAACTTTTTCTTAAAATTTGCATACAACTGTCTAAGACATAACCTATGCTTAACTATTTCAAACATTTCTTAAAAAACAATCACTATTCCCTATAACAAAGAAACAAATGTAATCCATGCAATAGGTTATCAACACTTATTGAAATAAACATTATTAACTACATACCATTTATTGATCTGAAACTAATACATGTCTTCTATCTTTTCCAACATATTCCATTAATAACTGTAGAAACCACGTCCAACTCTCCTTTGTTTCAATTTCAACAACACCAAAATCCAAAGGAAAATATTGATCATTGGGTCCACTACCCACAACAATTAGGAGTGGTCCACCATATTTTGTCTTTAGATGTCAACCATTAACTACAACAAATGGTATACATCCATTTATGAAACCCTTATTTGAATCATCAAAACAAAAGTAATGATATAAACCATGGTAGTATTGATGGGCTTGGTCTTTCGACATTGATCTTTACACTATTTTTTGGATTAACTATTGTTAACTCAACAACATACCTCTGTAGGTTTGCATATTTCTTATCAACATCTCCTTTAATAACTTTCTTTGCAATCAAATTTTCCTTACATGCTCTAGCAACACTTATCCCCACAGAGAAATTTTGTCTCATATCTTGCATTATATCACGTATTCTCACTATTTCAGAAGTTTTCATTTTCTTCACTACTGGCTTGCCACCCACTTTGAGTTTACATATTTATTATTAAAAACCCTGAAACATGTGTGGGTATTCACCAATGTATTTATAGCATAAGTATGCTTATTACCCACTTTAGAGCATAACACTAAAAACCACATTTAGCCTTGCATTCTACCCTCACCCTATACCTCTCATTTTTCACAAATTAATTTCCCTAGCATTTAATACTAACTATTCACAGATTACATCCCTAAAATCAGCTAGTGAACTAAACAAACCCTAATTTGGGACTAAACTTCGTGCTTCGTGATGCTTCAATGGTGTTCTTCAAATTCGTCTCCTCGATGGATTCAATGGATGTTTCTTAATTTGGAACCAAACAAACCCTAATGTTTATAGGGGGAGGAGGCGTGCAATTTGTAAGACCCCAGTTTTGACCCTAAGATCCCTCATGTTATCTCATCATATGGATTGCCTTTGGGATCACACCTTGGCATCATCCTTACCCCTCATTCATTGGGTTTGCACTGGGGGAGATCACCAAGCACATTTTATTGTATCATACTTTATTTTACTAACCAAAATTCCAAAAATATGTCTATGTATAGCTTTGTTTCTTTTTTAGGTAGTGTGTGCATCCACCAATGCCTCGTCAAGCTCACAACTAGAGTTTGAGACCCTCAGTTCAAGGAGATCAATCAAGATATGGTTCAAAATGGTTCTATAAATCATATATGGATCCCCATGTTCTTTATTTGTCATTTTGATCAAGAATTCATCAAGAGTTTGAATGTTCTTTTCCTTGGAAGCCCTAATTCATCTGAGTATCTTGTGTGACTTCCTCAACAAGTTTCTTTAACAACTGGTCAAATATTTCAAAGTATACTTCATCATACATTATATTATACATATATGATCCTCCATGAGTCCAAGAGATCAAGATAACTTCAAGTTTGCAAGTTGGTTCATGGTGGTTGACCAGTGAAAGTCAACTAGTCAAAATTGGGTTTCCCTAGACCCTATCTCCTACAATGTTTATCATATGAAAATAATTCCAAGACCAAAGTTACTCCTTATTACATTCCAAAAAAATTTCATGTTTAGGTCAAGAGCTAGTTTTGCTTGCAAAGTCATTTTTTATGGTGAAAGATTATAGGTCATTTTGTTTGAACCCTAGTTAGGAGGTCCACTTCCAAGGACCATAACTTGCTCAATTTTTATGAGATTAATACCATTCAAGTTTCATGATAAAATTCAATATGTCCTATCCAACTTTTATTCTTTGAATAAGTTCAAATTCAACTTCCAAACGCATGTTCCAAGAGGAAACATTATAGGTCATTTTCGGCCATTACCATTGAACAAGAGATTTTCCTCAACTTCTAAAATTCATAACTCCTTCATGCCAAATCCAAATTAGGTCAAACTTGTGACCAAATTTAATAGTTTTGAAATATATACAACTTTGATTAATGTTCTTTTTCCATTTGTAGCCCATAGAAGAAGTTATTCAAGATGGAAGAAGTGAACATTTGACTTGGTACTTAGAAAAAATTCATTTATGTTTGATTTTCCAAACTTCCACCTCAAATTTAGTCATGATCCAAGATTCAAATGGAAATGTTTTCAGCATGAAAGTTGTTCCCCTTGATCTCACCTTTCCAAAAAGTCTAAGATCATCTCATTTGGCCAAGGATTGAGGGACTTGCGCATGAGTTCTTCACAAGGTTCCATTTGGTAAGATGTATGGTCAAATTCATTTCCTTTATGCATGGTTATGTGACATCATTTCAGGTTGGATAACACAAAATACTAGATCATTTGGCATCATTTTATGGGCCTATTACACACCCATGCATCCATGCGATGGTGAATTTCTATTTTTGGCATTTTGAAGGAAGTGTGTGGAAAGCAACTGCATGGCCTATAAATAAGACTCCTCATGCTCAGAATTGGGGAGACCTTTCCCAAGCTTTGATCATGCAACCATAACCCTCACCATTAGAGAATAAACTTGAAGGATTTCAATTGAAAATTGAGTTTCAGTTTCACTTCAGTTTTGAAGTTGAAACTCCAAGAATCCAACGCCTTCCTTGATTCAATTCACTTCCTACAAGCATCTGAAGTCAAGACAAGGCCAATTGGAAGCAAGATCAAGCAATATTAAAGCTCCCTTGAAGGTGATTTTTCAGAAACTTCATCTTTTCGATTCTCTCTCAATTCTTCACCATTCTCTTTGATTTTTGGTTGGCTTTAGACCAATGTAGGCAATGAGATTGAGTTGCTTTTAGGTCAAATCGAAGCAACTCAGTTCATGATCCTCAAAATTCAAATCCTTGTATCCTTTTATACACTTGGAATTGGATAAAATTGAGGCCAAATTTGAGCTCCTTAGAATTTTTCCTTTAAATCCATGTTCTTATTTTTCATTTTAGTGGTGGTTGATGGTGGATCAGTCCGGTGAGGTCCACCGGAGAAGAAGACCGGAGCCCTAGCTCCGATGGTGTGTTGGCACGCCTCCTGACCATCAGATCATGTTCAAACCTTTTAATCTCAGCCACTCTTTTGAATTACCACATGTGTGATGCTTTGACTGAGGTGCATCGTGGATATTGCCTGTGTGGCCATCAGATCTGCCACCTTAATTAATGAGGGAGATCTGATGGCCCTTGTTTTTTCTAATTTATTTTTATTTTCTGAATTTTCATTTAATTCCTTTATTTTATTTAATTCATAGAAATTTCATTTTTAATCCAAAAAATATAGGACTTTCACCAAAAATCTTTAAATATTTTTCTCTTTCATATTCTAAATGAAAAATATTATTTGGATTAATTTTGGTATTTTTCATGAATTAAATGTTTTTATTCATATTTTTAATTGTTTAAAAATACTTCAGACTTTTCAAAAATAGTGAAATTTGTTTGTCTAAGGTCCTTTGACCTTGTTTGACCTAGGATAAATCTCTTTGCCATTTATTTCGTGTTTTGAAGGGATTTTAGGTTTTGACAAAATTTAAGTGTATTTTAATTCATTTTTAATTGGATTTTTAATTGATTAAATGCTTAAAAATAATGTTGAGCCATTTTTATGGTCTTGTGATGTTTGACTTTCTTGGTCATTTTGTGTTTCTATCTTCCCCTCCCTTTTCATTTTCTTTCCCATTCTTTCCCATTCCCTCATTTGACCAATGAAATTTCTAATGTCTAAAGGCTAATTGATTCATCAATGACCTTGTGTAAGATGAATCAATACAAGTATGATTGAGATACATCCTTCCCTTTTGATCTTTTCATTTAGAGTATGGTATGTTTTAGGAGTTTGGTTCTTCATACCAAATATCTAACATGCATTAACACCTACATTTTTATTTCGCGGCCTCAGATAGTTGTGACTTCTACATAAGTCCAATTACGATTGCTTAACATAGAGCTAAATTTCACCCTAATGGCATAACATTCTAGTAAGTGAGATTGTAAGTCTCCCAATCTTCATGGCATTGTGTGAAGACTTGACCTTTTTTCCTTTCTTGAGAGCTAATGACATACTTGTTGAATTATCCAAGTTGGAGCACTTCTCATGGTAGATATCTTGGTTCAAGGATTCATACTTGTGAATGAATGGTTGAGTGTTCTCCAAAGAATGACTTAATCAATTAAAAAACACCACTAACACTTGACTAACCTTGACTAACATTTTACTAATTCTTTTTAATATTGTTTTTCTTTCAAATCATTTACTTTATGCAATTTAAATTTCAGTCATTTACCATTCATTTCCATTTACATTTCATTTAACTTGTTTATGTTTATGTCATTTTCACTTTGCTCATTTGAGTCATATCGTGTGTGTGTGTGTGTGTATTTTGGTTTTGTTTGTGGTCTTAGGACCTTAACTATTATTTTGAGATTTGTTTGAGTTCATCTGTTACTCTGTCTTTATGCCTAACTATTATTTTGATCTTGTGTTTGATGCTTTGCTCTGAGTTGATCAAGGAATATTTCATCTGATACATGAGAAGACAAAGAAGACAGCTAGCTTTTGGATTGCTTGCTTGGATATGGCTATCTTTATTTAATGCCTTGATCTTGATGATGTATGGATATTTCTCATTGTTTATTCGCTATTGTTTGATTAAAAGTCCAAAGGAAAATGGGGTCTAAATGACATTCTTGTGTGTTGGATTGCATCCCATTAGTCAGATCTTTTCAACACTTAACTTTTAATTTATGCTTAGCATAGCCTCTTCATCTCCTCCCACTTTTAAATTTCAAATATCTCCCCCCCTTTTCAAAAACTTGTCTTTTCCTGTGATTTCAAACTTAGACTTTATTTTAATGATTAGAAACTTTGGCCTTATGCCATTGAATTTTCAAACTCTTTCTTAAATCAAATTTTTAAACAAATTTAATCATATTGACTTAAAATTTCAAAATACAAAAAGAACTAACAACTTCATTCAAACTTTTGGCCCTTTTGAGCCTTTTCTTATTAAACCTTTTATTAAAAGCAATTCACCAACTTTGAAATTTTTACCACGAACTACGAGGTTTTGACCCTCATTTTTTAAATTGGAACGTAGGCACAAGACCAAAGGTCTTGCCAAACACAAAAATAGAATCAATAAATTATTTTCTTACCCCCACACTCTATTTTACCAAACATCATTTATAACAAAAACACATGCACACTTAAAAAAGGGCTCCCTAGGAGTACCTAGGACACTTAAAAAAGGGCTAACTCCTTCCCTTTGTGTAACCAACCCCATTACCTGTAATCTCTGGAATTTTATTATTTTTTATTTGAAAACTTCTTAGCTTTGGGTTTTGTTCATATTTTTCCCTTTCCCTTTGCAAAAAATAAAAGTGTGGTGGCGACTCTGGTTTTATTGATGTTAAGCTTATCCATAACTTGATGGTTATGAACTTACCGCTACAGAAATTAAGTGGAAATTATGCTAGGGAGTAGTCCTCAATGGGTTTAGCCTACTTTTTTATGTGTATATATTTGTGTATTTTATGTTTATATATTTTGTTTGCATGATAGAATATGTATGTTGTGCTTGGTAATCTCTGAGTGGTGAGAAAATTTCTAACCCGAACTTGACTATAATTAAGATAGGAGGATGGTATAGTCATGTTCAACTTGTGTGGAGTAGTCCTTAACAAGTTGGCTTGAGACCCATCTACCCAGTGGAGACCCTTTTGGAATTACTAATGTCACACAAGTTATTTATGGATAAGCATTACTTTCTCTGATTTGGGGTCCGAGAAGCTGAGGGTCGTAGAACATTTAACCTAACTTGGCCTATTTAGGACGTAGTGCGGAGACTATTCAGGTGTAGACCTAATAACAGTTGTTACGCGATACTATACTCAGACGAGTTTCTCTTGAGAATATTATGGATTGATGAGTTAGTCATCCTAACCTATAATATCTGATAGATGGGATTAAGACTCTGGGAGCTTCTTAGAACATGATATACAGGTTTTTATCCTTAGTACACTCCTTTGGGATGATTCTTAACCTGACTCAATACTCGTGACTCATAACAAACCCTTTAATTCTTGGTTGATCCAATGAAGTCTTGTCAATATCAATGGAACTTGGGTGTTTATCAGGTGAAAACTATAATCCACAAAAATGGATGATTGATCTTGATGATGACTTGATCTATCCTTTAACCTTTGTTTGTATTTGTGATTGTTGCATTCATGCATACATGCGCATCATAACATTTGTTGATTCTAAGTGTTGGCAGCAAGTTTGGTAAAACAAAGAGTGTTAACAAGATGTTATGTGTGATGTCTTAACATGAGATATCCTATGTACCTGCTGGAGTTCAAGAACATGTTCATGAAGGATTGTTTCAGAATGTCATAAACAAGGTCATGGCATCTGATATATGTGTACCTGCTGGAGCTTAAATGAAAGACATGTTCATGCAGGATTGTTTCAAGAAGTCATACACAAGGTCATGACATCTGATATGGTTGTACCTGTTGGAAGTTATAAAAGGAATTATGGAATTATACAGGATTTTTCCAGGATGTCAGATCCGATGTCATGACATCCTGTACACAAAACATTCAGTGTGAATGTCTGGTGTTTTGTGATTGCATAATTAATGGCAATCTATGTATGATGGAAGATCTGATTTGCAGGCGCATTCAATCATGGATTACAACCTGATTTACTTATTTTCCAAGGAGATCTAAACAGCTGTCATGAAAAGATTTAATTGGAAAATAGATTTAGGGTTTTCAAGATGTCTAAGCCCAGCTGAAAGCTTCTATGAAAAGGGAGAGCTAGGGTTTGTGTCTATTTAGTCGTGAGACTTGTAAGCCATTCAAGTCTATTTAGAACACAACCAATACTGAGTGAAATATATAGAGAGATCTAGGGTTTGTGTCTATTTAGTCGTGAGACTTGTAAGCCATTCAAGTCATCTTTTGATGATTGAATTGGACTGATTTGTGGTTGTAATTTGTCACTCTAAAGCTGTTAAGCAAGAGTGTGTGTCTACTTGATCAAAGCTGTGAAGCAAGATCAAGTGTGTGTCTTCTTGATCAAAGTTGTGAAGCAAGATCAAGAGTGTGTCTTCTTGATTGAAACTGTGAAGTAAAATCAAGAGTGTGTTATTGAAAAGTGTTTTCTTTTCTCAAGGAATTATTGTTTAAGATAACAGGTGTGATCGTAGGGAAGTGAGTGGGTTCTCATATCTAAGAGTGCTTAGGTAGAAATTGCACGGGTAGAGATTAGGTGAGAAAGAATAAAACTTGTTGAAGTGTACGAAGAGTCTTTGAGCTGATTCTATTTTAGTGAATTTCCTTCCTGGCATGGTAGCTGCCAGATGTAGGTGAGTTGGATCGAATTGGGTTAACAATTGCTTGTGTATCTTGCATTACTATTCTCTATCTTTATTCTGTTTGCATTACTCAGATATTAGTGTTGTGACATTACCTTAGACATCTCATATCTGATACCAGAATTTCAATTGGTATCAGAGTAGGCATCCTGCTCTAGTTCTGGGTGAGATCTAGGGGCAATACTTTCTGGTACAATGGAGAGATGGAGGATCTGCTCACAGGCCACCGATTTTGGATGGATCTAACTATGACTATTGGAAACTATAACACCTCAAAATTTGCCCTCCTCTTCTTGGGACTAGTTTAGCATATTTCATTTCATGTTTTAGGACATTAGGCATTTGCATTTTTGCATATCATTTGAAATAAAGGAGGCCATCCTCCAAAGTCTTTCTCAGAAGATGAAGAAGTTACATGATTCAAGCCTGAGGGTCTATGTGAATTGATGATCAGCCATCTGAGGGTTGGCACTTCAATTAGGGTTTTCTTGATCCTTCAAAGGTTATGAGTATTATCTTGTGTGCAAGGATATGTCACCATCATCTTGGTTTTGTCATCCTCAAGGGTTTCATTGCTCATGCTCATGTTCCTCTAGATTAGGGGTTTGACCTCTGGTCAACCCTAATTATTTGCATTCTTCCAGCTAGGGTTTCTAAAGGAGGTGAGGTATTTTTATTGGGGTGAAGACCACATGACTATTCCAAAGAGCTTGTATAAGCCAAGGTTCATTTTGAAGCAATTTTACCAAGTGGTAGAGGTCCAAAGTCATCAGTGCATTTTCAGGTCATCTAGGGCCCATACAAGTCAATTGACAGTCAATTGAGGGCTAGGAGGTGGGGAAATGGTTTGAGACACTTAATTCATGTCCAAAAGAGGCTTATTCATCATGTCAAACATCTACCTTGAAGATTTTGAAGGCAGATCAAAAGTTTCCCAAAATGGAAAGTGACCTGTAATTTCAAGTTTCCAAAAATGGCAAGTTTTTGGACCACATTCAACTTGACTTTCCAACATCAAAGAAGCTTCAAATGAAATTTTGGTCAACATGAAAGTTGAAGATCTTTCTTTCTCATTTCCAAAAAGTCCAAGATCATGAGCATCTGATGAATAGTTGAGAAGTTATGAGCAAATGATCACCAAGTGTGCATGAAACTTCAAAGTGCCATAACTTTTGATCCAAAACCCCAATTTAAGCCACTCTTTTTGCATATTGCTTCTCATGACCTATATTTTCCAAATCCATCACTGCATTGCATGAATTTAACTCATATGATCATTGGTGCATACATGTGCTTTTTGGAGGGAAAATGAAAAATTTAAAATTGGTGCATCACATGAACTTAATTCCATTGCCATTGTGTTCCTTGGTTGATTTTAAGAGCATTTGAGCCATGCATGTGTACTGTTCACGTCCATTTTGCCATGCATAAGGTGAATTTTGCAATTTGGTCATACACCTCATTTTTCATTAAACTTTCATTAGCCAAGCTTAAGTGTGATTTGCAACATGATTAAGGAAGCATATATAAGGCTAATCATAACAGAATTGTTCATTCTTACACATTCTAGATCTAGATTTTTCATTTCCCTCCAATCTTTCACTCAATCCAAATTTGAAAATTCTTCACACAACACATGAATTTTATTGCATAACTGTGTTCATTGAGTGTGTTTGATGAAGGATCAAGCATTGATTTGAAGATTTTGGCCAAGAATCAAGCAAGTTGAGCTCATGAAGATGAACATGGAACTTGAAGATTAAGCTGCGTATAAGCCATTTCAAGCATCAAATCATGCATAAAGCTTCAGTACACAAGTGGAGAAGAAGATTTGGATACTCTTGAGGCCTCAAATCCCCTGAATCAACACACTGTTCTTCAAGAGGTTGGAAATTCAATCATCTTAATTCTTTATTCTATTGCCATGATCTTGTAAAGTTTTTCATGCTGATGATTCTGATATAAAGATCTTTGAATTTGGTGAAGTATTGAGGGAGATATGTTGAGATGAAATTTTGTTATGCATTATGTTTTCAATCGATTCACATTGGTTATTGAGAATTAGGCTTAGAAAATGATAGATTCATGTTTCTGGTGATGAGACGAGTCCAATCATGTATCATATGTGAAATTCTGAAAAAATTTGTTGAATGTTACTGTTGCATCGCCGCCGTCTCATTGAGGAAGACGGTGGAAACCACCGTCCTCCACCGCGCATGAATAGTACTTAGGGCTTCCTGATTCGCTCGTTTGAATGTCACTGTATGCGCGCCTTTCACCACGCCATCCTGCGTTCGATTCCTCATAGCGTGCACATCTTTTTTTCATTTTAATTCCTCTTTGAGGCGAAACGCAGCGTTTCAATAGAAACGCGCTTTGGACCGGTTTAGCCTGGGTTCGATCCTTCCACATGTATGTTTTCATGTTCCATTGGTTTCTTTTTGAAGCGCTACTGTTGACCTGAAGTGCATGGGTTCGAGTCTTGCACTGAGCATTTCTGAATTTTATTTCCAGCGCCTCTTTTGATTGCCTTAACCTGGGTTCGAATCTTAATGTTATTTGTTTCCAATTGCATTCACATATCATTGTCCAATCAATCTTCATGTTATTCATTTTATTTCATGTTAATTCAAAAATTCATAACAAATTGAAAACAAGTCCAATTTAATCCATTCTTTTTTCCACATGTTCATCTTGATGTCTATTATTTTTAGATGTCATTTGTGTGATTTTATCATTTCTGGATTTTTGAATATGAACTGATGTTTAAACATGTATGCTAATCTACCATGCTTCATTCAATTAATTGTGAAATGCTCATTGCTTGTCCAATTGCCATAAAATTTAATATGCTCATTCATAACATTTTACAGGATTTTTGAGCTTTTATTTGGCATTTTTAGCACATTCCCTCACTATTTTAGACACAAGAATATATGGTGTGACAATGTGTGTCACACATTTGGATGTTGATCTTGTTCATTTTCATACACATGTCATTTGTTATCTTCTAGACTTAATTTTTGGCATGACGCTTGTGTTTAACATGTTGATATTACATAAAAAAATTCATGATCATTGGATGTGTTTCTGATTTAATGTGCATTTTCTCATTTGTATGTCCAATTGTTGATCATCTTGTGTGCCTTTGCCTTATTTTGCTCACTTGAAGCCTTTTCCTTATGATTTGAGTTTGATCCTTTTTAGGACATGTTCTTACTTGTTTAAATATGCTTCATGTTGAATATTGGCTGCTGTTTTGACTTTTTGCTTTGCCTTTGACCCTAGTCTTTGCACTAGTGGTTTGTACTTACCTTTTGAGCTTTGTATTTCAGGTTCAAGCACTTAGCTCTAATGGTTGACTTGATCTCATGACTTGAGATGCGAGTTATTTTGTACACTAACCTTTGTTGTGTTGTAGGTTCCTTGGTGATGAACTCATTTGAGTTGTTTACACATAGGACTTGTATTGTGTACATATTGAGGAACCACTGTTGTTCTGTTTGATTTGTGTGAATGTGAATATTGACTTGTTTGACTTTCTTACAGGTACATTAGTCGCTTTTAGCTCATTGCTTGAGCTGTGCTTTGCTTGTGGTTGGTATACCACCTAGGTAATCATTCTCTAACTCCATGTAGTCTGGAAGCCCTGTCGTTTCTTTTGGCAGGCATTTGGCTGAAGTCCTCCTTAAGAGGCAATGACTGTGATTGTTTATATTTGTGCTAAAGACCTCCTTGTCGAGGCATGTGACTTAAGTCCTCCTAAGTGAAGAGGCGATTGGCAGATAGATGGGATTAGCAATCAATTCCCTGCTATTCAGTTGAGTCTTTCATTATGCTCGCACTACGTGCTGATGCTTTTGAATAAACACCCAAGATCCTTGTATATAGAGTCAGTCAAGTGGAGTAGGGTCCCACATTCTGGATCCCCATGTTTTCATTGATTGAAGCTCACCCAGGCCCGGGTTAAGAGCTATGAGGTCTTACCCTCATTACCTTTTCATCTGCTCACCCTGACGGTCAATGTCAGTGGTTAAGAGCCTCAGATACCCTTCCAGTGTTGGCTTGTTTGTCGAGGTTGATATGACCCCTTGACTAAAGCCCAGCCTTGTATGAGCCACTTGTTTGCATATAGTGTGTGATACCTGTTCACCTATGTTTGTTTACTTGTTGTTTAGGCTAGCTTGCTTCCTGTGTGAGTTAGGTTCTGATTAGAGACCTCAACATAGGGATCGTTTGCATGACAACTTCTAGGCTCGAGTCGTAGTCTCCCTTTTAGTTGTTATCTCCCTAGTCTCTGGTTAGGAGAAAGTTTCTCCCCTGTTAAGGGGAACTACGTTGCCCTGATCCTCATACCAGATGAGGTACGTAGGCAGGAGATCGTGCGAGATCTCTCCGGGCACCCTTTTCTTTTTCTCTGTGCGATTTGTTTGACAGCTATTAGGTCCGAGTTCCCGACTCCCTTCTAGTCTGTGTGTTCGCCCTTTTCTTTTTTGCGTGCGTTTTGTTTGACCACTATTAGGTCCGAGTTCCCGACTCCCTTCTAGTCTGTGTGTTCACCCTTTCTCTTTTTGCGTGTGTTTTGCTTGGCAGCTACTAGGCTCGAGTTCCAGACTCCCTTTTAGTTTGTCAACCTGATCTCTTTCTTTGGTGTTCGCTGGTTAGCGATTGCTTATCTGTTTGGAGTTAGATGTAAGACCATTGATTGGCTATCTGTTTCCTGTTTTGCTTTGTGGAGTTAGATGTAAGACCATTGATTGGCTTTCTGTTTCCCGTTTATTTTTGGAGTCTGATGTAAGCCCATCTATTGGCATTCCGTTTCCCTGTTTGTTTTGTTCGGAGTTGGATGAAAGCCCAACTATTGGCATTCCGTTTCCTTGTTGAGTTTTTCTTTTGACGTCTCAGCGTCCCTGTGTTGTGTTTTGTTTCGGCGTGCGTTAGCCGAACTACGGTAGCTCTGATTCTCATTCCAGATGAGATATGTAGGCATAGGATGCGATATCCTAGCGAGCCCATTTCCCATTTCCCTGAACTACGTTGACTCTGATGTTTGTTTCCGACAAAATACGTAGGTCCAGGATGCTACATCCTGCCGAGTCCGCTTCCCCCGTCTTTCACCTGTCTTGTTATTCCAGTGTGTGCAGTGTTTGAGCAGTTTTTTTAGCACTTGTTCTATTATTTTTGAGTGTGGATCCCGTCGAGTACGACGGACGTGAGGGGGTGCTAATACCTTCCCCTTGCGTAACCGACTCCCGTGCCTTGCAATCTCTGGTCGTAAGACCATTCCCTTCCCTTTTCCAGGTTTACTTCGAGCATTTCCTTTCCCTCCTTTGGGATAAATAACGCACGGTGGCGGCTCTGTGTCTTTTCCCGCCGGTTGTTTTTCGCGTATGCGACAGCTGGCGACTCTACTGTGGAACTATAGAAGTTGACCTCTTGCTGGTCCATCTTCCCTAAGCGAGTCAATCCTAGCGCTCTCTAGGGTAGTTTTGGTTTCTTTTAGTGCCTTATTTATTGCATTCATGATTATTATACTGTGATTGTATATATTTGCATATGTGTTTGCATGCATCATATTATTACTGTGCTGGATTCTGTACAGGTTGGTTCCTCTAATTTGGGGTGGGTGTTCTGAGTGGGGCTAAAACCCAGGCCCGAGTATACACCTAGGATTAGCATGGTCTCATGTTGCCTCTCATGTTAGGTCAACATGTTTTTGGCGACGTGACATACACAAGCTGGACGAGGTTCTTTTGAGAGAGCTCTTTCTTTGTGGAGTATCCAGTTTGGTTGAGTCACCTCATCTGAGTTGTTGACTTCGGTGACCGTTCTTTTCCGGATCTTTGGTTTAGACGGTCTTATGAGAGTTGCAGCGGCACACCCGAAAGGGCAAACCCGTTGAGTATCTTGTCCGATTATCGAGACCATTATCCGCCTTAGGATGACCTTGTTAGAATTCACCTGTGAGGGGAGGGTTTGATTCCTACAGATGCATGTTCTGTTGGTGACTATTTCATGATAACTTTGGTTCAGTCGGATTTATGGATATTTATTTCTGAGACGCCGGAGCTCTGTCCGTGGTATTTATCAGTGGGATCCGTTTATTTCAGGATTCCCTGGGTTGGTACAGATGATTTTGTTGTTATCAGATCAGTGGTTCTCCAGTGATGATGGTGGTATATCCTTCCGTTCCGTTTATTTCGGAACCCTAAGTCGGAATTGTGGTTACTCGTTCCCTCAGATGGTTGTGATCAGTTCAGAGACCGGAACTCAGTACAGTTGATGATCAGATGACTTGGAGGATGGCACAGTGCATTGCATTCATGCATTAGCATCATTCCCATTTTGCATTCATCTGCATCTAACCCATGTCTATCCATACTCAGGGTACATTCTCGATTGAGATTCTGGTTGAGAGACATCCTGATGTCAGAATGTTATTGTCGAATTTTTATCCTTCTCGATGAAACCAGGATCGAAGGACAGAATGTTCCTCATACGGATAGACATTGCATTCATGCGTGAGTCATAATAACCTGTCTTCTGTTTTGCAGGTGTCAGTATCTAACGTGTTTGATTGACACAGGAATCATTGCTCGCGCACGCCAAATCATTCCCTTGCACGTAGCTCGTCCGCACAGATACCCTACCAGGCGCAACAAATCCAAACTGATGGATACATCCAACGCAGACATTCTCGAACTGAAAGAGAAGATGGGAGAGTTGATCAATGTTATGCAAGGGTTCGCCTTGGGGCAGAGGGCATTGGTTGAGAAAGTGGAGAAGCTTGAGCGGGCTTCTGCTGCCAACAGTGGTAATAATCTAGAGGGTGTCTCCAATAACGGTCTCGGTGGTTCTAGGGATGGTGGTGATCCCAGAAGGAAGACGACTACTGCTGGTGTAGTGATCAATAATGGGGGAGGTTTTGGTTTCGCTGCAGGCGGTGTACCAGGTCCTATGGGAAATAATCTGAAGGATGATCAGTTTCCTCCTTTCTTTAGGGCTGAGGAGGATAGAGAAGAAGACCAGTTCTCTGTCCTAAATGAGCAATTTGGTCAGTACGGTGTTCCGCCGCCAAACAAAGAAATTCAGGTGCTGGCAGAGAAGATCAGGGCTCTGGAAAGCCATGCTACTCCTGGGGCTATCATTATGACAAACATGGGGTTGGTTGAGGGGATTGTGATCCCGCAAAAGTTTAAAGTGCCCACGTTTGATAAATACAATGGGAGTTCTTTCCCGGAAACTCATCTCCAGGCCTTTGTCCAAAAAATATCTGCCTATACAATGGACCAGAAGCTCTGGATGTACTTCTTCCAAGACATCATGTCTGGTGGGTCTCTGGAATGGTATACCAAGCTGAGATCATCGGATACCAAAAGCTGGCAAGATTTGGGGGATGCCTTCTTTAAACAATATCAATTCAATGCTGACATGGCTCCTAGCCGTACCCAGTTGCAGGGTATGTCTCAGAAGCCGAATGAAGGGTTTAAAGAATATGCACAAAGGTGGAGGGAGTTGGCTGCCAGAGTTCAACCTCCGCTGGTGGATCGGGAGATGTCTGATCTGTTCATGGGTACCCTACAGGGGATTTTTGCTGAAAGGATGGTGGGTTGTCCCGTCACTGGCTTTGCAGACATAGTAATGGCTGGTGAGAGAATAGAAAGCTGGCTGAGAATGGGGAAAATACAGGGAAATGCTCCATCATCTGGAGTAAAGAAGCTATTTGGGAATGGTCGGCGCAAGAATGAGGGTGAATTGAGTGTTGTGTATGCCCAGAGAGGACACGGTAGGGATCGTTACTACCAGCACACTGTTGCGGTAACAATTCCTGTTGGTAATCAATCGGTACAACAGCAACATCAGCCACCTCAGCAGAGAGCACAGAGAGCGGGGTACCAGGTGAGAGGAAAGGGGACTGACGTCAGTTTGATAGGCCACCAGTGACTTATGCTTTTCTGTTTTAGAAGTTGATGGATCTTGGATTGGTTCAACCGAGGACGATGGCTCCGGTAAGACCAGATCCGAGGCCTCCTAACTATGATGAGAACGCCAAGTGTGAATTCTATTCTGGTACAGCAGGGCATAACATTGAGGGTTGTAGAGCTTTTAAACATGTTGTCCAAGACTTGGTAGACTCCAAGGCCATCAATTTTGCACCATCTCCGAATGTTAATCCTAACCCCATGTCGGCGCATGGTCAGGTGATGGTGGGTGTAATTACTGAAGATTCAGGTCACGTCTGTACGATGGGGGAAGAGACTGACAGTGACTGCGAGCTTGATGGTTGGATAAAACCGTGCGTACCAGGGATGGAAGTCCAGAACTGGAAGACCGAAAAGATCATCACTGTCACTCTGCGTGAAGAGTAATATTTCTGTTTTTCAATTCTGTTTGCATGAAAGCCATACATTTTGCCCGAAACGTAATGGTCCATTGTAAGGGCCACCTCATGTGTTTCATTTTGCAACATTTTGCATCATTAATAAATGGATGTTTTTCACATTAAAAGCGGTGTTCCCTGTTTTTCATTTATTTTTGTAGTTTAAAACAAAAATAAAAAATGGCAATGTTTATTTTCATTTTTCCTTCCTTTTGATTGGCTTCGTTCTGACTGTTGTATTCTCCGAATGTCATTGATAACAATTCTGTTACACCCTCATATGACTTTGACAATCCGATCTACCATGCCGAAGATGAAGGCGAAGAAGATTGTGAACTGCCGGAGGAATTAGCCAGGTTGTTGAAACAAGAGGAGAAGGTGATTCAGCCGCACGAGGAGCAAGTTGAGCTTGTTAATCTGGGAACCGAGGAGGTCAGAAAGGAAGTGAAAGTTGGGGCCGCCTTGGAGACGAGTGTCAAGAGCGGAGGTGATGCCACTCGGTCTCAAGAATGCCGGTGCAACCTATCAGAGGGCCATGGTGACTTTGTTTCATGATATGATTCACCATGAGATTGAATTCTATGTTGATGACATGATAGAAAAGTCCCAAACAGAGGAGGGGCATCTGGTAGATTTGGCCAAGTTGTTTGACCGATTGAGACAGTTCAGACTGAGGTTGAATCCGAATAAGTGCACTTTTGGGGTGCGGTCCGGAAAGTTGCTGGGGTTTATTGTGAGTGAAAGAGGAATCGAGGTTGATCTTAGGTAGATTGAACTATATTTCACGGTTCATATCTCATCTAACAGCTACGTGCGAACCTATATTCAAGTTGTTGAGAAAAGATCAAACGGTCAGGTGGAATAATGATTGCCAAGCGGCATTTGAAAAGATAAAAGAGTATTTGCAGGAGCCTCCGATTCTGATGCCTCCTATGGAGGGACGACCGTTAATTCTGTACTTGACAGTCCTCGAGGGGTCTATGGGGTGTGTACTGGGGCAGCATGACGAGTCTGGTCGAAAAGAGCATGCGATTTACTACCTTATGTCGCATTACGCGAAAAATCGGCGGGAAAACGAAGACAACAGAGCCGCCACCGTGCGTTATTTATCCCAAAAGAGGGAAAGGAAACGCTCGAAGTAAACCTGGAAAGACATGGTCTCGCGACCAAAGAGAATGGCATCGGGAGTCAGTTATGCGAAGGGAAGGTATTAGCACCCCTACGCATCCGTCGTACTCGACGGGATCCACGCACAAAAGGAAGTGTAAGACCCCAATTTTGGGCCCTAAGATCCCTCATGGCCCATATCATATCATATCATGGCCTCAAGGATCACTGCATGCCCTAGCTTTCCTCCTAGTGGGTAGGTTGCCTTGTGGGTTGTTTCTTGATCACCAAGCATACTTTGCATTTGTATATCTTTGCTTTCATATGTTTATCATTCCAAAAGTACAAAAATATT
This sequence comes from Lathyrus oleraceus, assembly GCF_024323335.1. Taxonomy (NCBI): domain Eukaryota; kingdom Viridiplantae; phylum Streptophyta; class Magnoliopsida; order Fabales; family Fabaceae; genus Lathyrus; species Lathyrus oleraceus. The sequence continues at coordinate 329,305,699 of NC_066580.1, forward strand.
GTCATTCTAACCTTGTTGCTTGCAATCGAAGCAATCATCAGCAATTAGGTCAAAGACAGTCAACAGTCAGTCAAAGCAATGGATGGTGGCCATTCTTGCAGAATTTGGGCACCATGATCAATAATCAAGAGTTCATACATCTTATGACATCATTTGAAGTCAAGTTCTCAAGGAATTAGGGTTTGGAATTCATCAGAAGAGGTTCAGTCAGTGCAAAACCCTAGAAAAGTCAAACTTGGTCAACTGTTGATTTAATCAGTGATTTGATGGATAGAATTGATTTGAAGAAGCTCATTCATGCTTGTACAAGCCTCATCTATAATGTCAAACCTCATCATGGAAGAAAGTCAAGTCAAACAAGAAAATTTTCCAGAAATAGAAAGTGGACCTGTAATTTCAACTGCCAAAAATGGAAACTTCTTGATCCTCAACTTACATCATGATACAAGCTCCAAATGAATTTTTTCCCAACATGAAAGTTGAAGATCTTGTCTTCCCATTTTCAAAAAGTCCAAGAACTCTCAAATCCCATGTGTGGTTGTCAAGATATGATCAATTCAATTTCAGAAATTTGTGAACTTCACAGAGCCATAACTCTCAAACCATAAGGCCAAATTTGGTGGGGTTTTTTCCTACACACCACATTTTTCATCCTCTTTCCAAAAATATAAATTTCATTCATCAAAACCCTACCATTCAAAATGGCATTTTTGGACCTATTTCATTAAAAAGACAAGTTTGACCAACCATTGACTTTTTGATTTAAACACTTTTTCTTAATTTGGCCAATTGGGAAATGTGTTAAATCATATTTGAAGCTTGCTCAAAGCCATAAATCATCATCATACCACCATTTTACTACCATTTTGGACCAAAGTTGCATAAGTTGGTATTTTTGCAAATGGCTTGAAATAAGCAAATCAAGTACAGCATTTCACAAGCACACACAAAACAGCAAATTGAATGGTCCTTCTGCAGCCTTTCCAAGCCCAACTCGACCAGCTTTGCACCCTCCATATTCATTTGTACAAGTTTAGCAAAAATGCAAGAGGCTTCATTTAGACAAAACAAGTTTACCACTTGATTACCCTTTGCTAAACAGAAATATATAAGCTTCTTTCTGCTCATTTTAAAACCCTAGAGACCAAGGATCATAGCAGCCACGATCAGAAAAAGCTCACTCTCTCACTTTTGCATTTTTGACCTTTGGCAATTTCTGCTCAAAATCTCCAAACAACTTGAACATTCCTTCATGTTTCAATCATCTAATCACCATTAAGAGTCGTTTCTAAGCATAAGATCCCAGCTGGAACCATCATTTCAAGCTCTGTTTTCTCCAAGCTATTCCATGGCAAATCGAGCTGTGAGAGTTTCCAAGCAAGTGTGAGCTGAAAGAACTTCATCATCCATCAACATAAAGCACAAGGGCCATCTGTTTACACCCATATCCATCAAAGTACCACTGCAGCTCGATTTTCTGCAAAACCAAGTAAGTAATCGATCTCCATTATTTGCCATGCCATGATATGTTTATGAAAGGTCTTCTTGAGCTGATTCTAATGAACTAAAGCATGCTTAAAATGGTTGTGACATGAGGGAGAAATCTGGATTTTATTCTGCATGCTCAAACCTATTTTCCATCGAGTTGCTTATTCTTTGTTGATTCAGTGAAGACCACTGCTATATAATGCTTGTATTTAGTTTGCTGAAGCTATTGGTATACATGTTGTTGATTTCTGAGCACATTTGTTCATGTTGATTTTGCATGATGATGATGAATGTTGCTGTTGTTTAAACCTACCCTGTCCAGAATTTCCATGATTAATGTTTGTTTTATTGTTGGTTGATGTTGCTTGATGTTCATTATGCCACTGCCATGCTGTGTGATTGATGCCATTCGAATCTTGATTAAACATGATGAACATTGGATGATGAATGTATGCCCTGCTGCTGTTTTGAATATGCCCAGAAAATGTACATGATTTGTGTTTGTCGTGTTTGGGTTGTGGCTACTTGATTGCTGCATGATTGTTATGTGACATGTTGCTGTTTACTTGGTGGTATTTTTTTTGATCGATTACATGAAGAACAATGCCTTGGCCATGCTGTTAGAAACCCTAGGGTTTTGTTAAACCCAGAATTTGAGTTGATTGGCCAGTTTACTGTTTCATTGGGCAACAGCCAATGAAAACATTTCCTTTGCCTTGCCCAAAACGCAGCACTTCAATAAGTGACCGCGGGAATTACACTAATGCCACTGTGTTGACCAATGTTTGACTATTTGCCATGTTAGTTGTTCATGTTCATCCCAATTATTCATCCAACTTCCACAATTAATTTCTTTCTCAATTTTCATCCAAAAATCCTGAAATTTTTCCCGTCATGTTCATGAATGTGTCTAGTATTTAATTGTGATTTTTAATTAATTTTTCATTGTCTGGATTTTAATTGGTAATTGGTTTCTTAACATGTGTGCACATTTGACACCCTTTGCCATTCCTTTTGTGAAATTGTCATTATGTATCCAATGAGCTTGAAACTTTTTGTGGTGAAACTAGACTCCTTTACCTTTGTTTCCATATAGAGTGTATACATTTCTCATATGTGGTTTGTGAGTTACAAATTTTTGAAGTGAGGTGTTGCATTTGGTGCTACATGAATGTTATGCATTTTCCCAATTTTTGTTCACATGCTTCCTGGTCTTCAAATGACCCCAAATTTTGCATGAATGATCTCTTACATGTCTAGTTTGTGTATGAATTTTCTGGGATTTAATCATGCTGTTTTCCATTTGATTGTGAATTTTCTTCCCTGCCTGGTCAATGGTTGACTTTATGTGATACATGATGCCAAATCCTTTGTGAAATTCTCACATCATATTGTATGACCATGAAATTTCATATGTGCATACTAGACATCTTGAGCTTTGCATTGGTGTTAATTTCATTCATTTCTCTTCTGTTTTCAATTTGATATGATTTTTTGAAGTTGACCCATGTTTGTTGACCTTCATTGTGCATGCTTGAATTTGGTTTGACTTCTTGATTTTAATTCACTGCCTTCCTCTCATCCAAATGCAATGAAATTTGACATGCTTGCCATGCTAGATGTTAGGATTGAATGTGATTTATTTGATAATTTTTGAGATTGTTTGGGTTGACTTTTGAATGAAGTCTTGCTGTTGACCTATTTGTGCTTCCCTTTGCCATGCTTTGCATTGTTTTGTGTATGAAATGACAATGATGCATGATTTGATTGTGAATCCAATTGAAGTAGCTTCTTAAATGTTTGAACATGAATTGGGTTGACCTTCCTTTGCTGTTTGACTTTTTTCTTTCATCTTTGACCCTAGGCTAGTCCTAGTGGTCTTTTAAGCTTACAATTGAGCTATTGTTTCAGGTTAAGCATCAATGCCCCAAAGACCTTTCAAATTTGATTGAGTTGGATTGTAAATATCATGTGCTAACCCTTGTTTTGTAGGTGTGACTCATATGAGTTTGGCTTTGTGCCTTGGCACCTCTGTTTATGGTTGACTGTTGTTTATCCATTTCTTTTGGTTTGAACTGTTGACTTGTTTACTAATAAGTTTGACTTTTTCAGGTACACTTTAGTTGCTTGCTTTGCTATTTAGCATTTGCTTTGAGGTATAAACCTTTCTTCTTCATGTAGTCTGGAGACCCGGTTTGTTATTTGACCGGGCAAACTGTCTGAAGTCCTCCTTAAGAGGCAATGCCTGTGTTTGTTTAAAATTGTCCCAAGCAGGAAAAGTCCTTCAAGTAAGGCAATTGGTGGAAGGTAGGGATAAGCAATCTATCCCCCACTATTCAGTGTGTCCTCTCTTTGCTCCCATTACATGGTTGAAGCATTGAGATAAAAACCCAAGATCTAATCGAGTCAATAATGGGGAAAGAGTTCCATCTTTCTGAACTCCTCCACTTTCTATTTGATGCTCTCCCTGATCAGGGATAGAAGCAATGAGGCACACCCCTCATCTCCTATTCATCTGCTTCACCTTAGCCTCTCAATGGCAAGGTTAAGAGCGACCTTTACCTATTACAGTGGACTTTCATAGTCAAACCCTCTTGTGTGAGCCCCCTTGTTTGGCTATAGAGTGTGCTGTTTGATATTGATTGATTGATTGATTGCTTCATATACATATGTTTGCTCTCATGCTTTGTGCACTCATCATCATTAATTGCTCATCAATGCATAATCATTTCATTTGTCTTTGTGACATTATCATTGTTGTCTACCCATTGAGGACAATTGTAAGTCCATTTCTTTGGCCATTGCTCCTATGATATGGAAGTGAGTATAAGACCATCACCTTGGCCACTCATCTTATCTTTGCCTGATGCATTTATTTGATTGTATGTGAGGAAGCAACTGTAAGTCCCTGCAAGTTGGCATTTGCTCTCCTATGATCACATGTTGTTTGTATGTGAGGATACAACTGTAAGTCCCTGCAAGTTGGCATTTGTTTTCCTAGGATCATACTGTGTATGTTAGAGTAAGTCCAGACAGATTGGCATCTGACATCCATGTTTTACTTTCTCTGTTTATGTGAGGTTGCAACTGTAAGTCCCTGCAAGTTGGCATTTGCATTCCTATGATCATATTGTTGCTTTTGTTCTTGTATGTGAGGATCCACTGTAAGTCCCTGCAATGTGGCATTGGTTTTCCTATGAGCATCTGTGGAGTTAACCTAAGTCCAGACAGATTGGCAGTTGATTTCCATGTTTCATCTTTGTTTTCTTTTGAGGAGATTAGTGTAAGTCCATTGAGTGGCCTCTGATATCCCGTTTTGTTTTAGGAGATTGGTATAAGACCATTGATTGGCATCCGGTATCCGCCTTTCTTTGCTTTGTTTGTTTATTATTATCCATTGCTATTCCAAAGGACACACTTGAATCATCTGTTATATGATTTCAAGAAGTGAACCTTCTAAGAAGTTTTACAATCCATCTCCATCCATTCATCCTCATTATGTCCTAAAACTTTTCACACTTTACCTTTCAAATTTGACATAAGTGTTGTGCAAACACCTTCATGTTTTCTAATTAAAAACCTGGACTCAAGTCCTTGACTTTTTTCAAACTCCATTTCATAATACTTCTTTCAAATCAATCTTAATCATACTCTGACTTCACTTTTCATAATCACAATCAATTAACTTCACTCATTCACTTGTTTTGGCTTTGTCCATTAATCTTTTCATGCATTAGCCATAGGCTTCAATTATCTTTGTGGTTGATGTAAATCTTGCCTATCCTTAGTGAGTCGACAGTAAGACTTCCGTACTGAAAACAGGGTTAACCCCTCTAGTGCGTCGAAGCTATCCTCACATGGTGGATGTTGTTCTTGGTCGAGTGTTCTCCCATTGATAATGAAAAGCCTCAGTGCTTGTGTTTAAAACTGAATCCACCAACTTTTGGAAATCTTTTAGCCGAACTACGGCGTTTTGATCCTTACCTTTGATGGAAGGTACGTAGGCAGCGGGTTCATCCGTTCAAACCCAATAACCCAATAAAACTTGTATATTCTTTTCTCATCATCCCAATCATGTTTGCACAATACTTATGTCATAACAAATAACAATTTAATACAACAAGTGTGAAAAGGGCTCCCTAGGAGTACCTAGGACGTAGTGGGTGCCTAACACCTTCCCATTGCGTAATTTACCCCTTACCCAGAATCTCTGATCTTTTTATTAGTTTTCTACGTGTAAAACTTCTTAGGCTTTTGTTCGCTTTTTAGCCAGTCCTTTGGATAAATAAAAGTGCGGTGGCGACTCGAAATTTCATTGTATCTCTTGCTTATGATTTAATCGATAGATCATATAGCGACGAATACACCGCTACAGAAAAGTGGCGACTCTGCTGGGGAATATCTCACCAGAATCCTTGGTGGTATTGCCTACTTTTCACCCTTGTTGTGCTATATTATTATTTGTTATTTGACATATTTTTGTACAATTTGGGATCACTGTATTGATTGTAATGTGTGAATTGCTTGATATACAATTGCTGTTTGCTTTGGTGATCTGTGAGATGAGTTCTATACCCGAACTCGAGTGCTCTCTAGGATAGGAGAATGGCATAGTCTTGTCGACTGGTGTGGAGTATTCCTTAGCCAGTTGACTTGCGAGTCCATTCACTTGGTGGAGGTCATGTTGAACTAATAATGTCACATAAGTTATTTGTGGTTAGGCATTATTCTTTCAATCATGTTCCGCAGAAGCCAAGGACCTTAGTTTACCAAACCCATCTTGGCCTATTTTTAGGACCGTAGTGCGGAGGTCGTTCAGATGTCAGTTCTGATACGATTGTCACGCGATACTACACTCATAAGAGTTTCTCTTGAGAATATTCTTGGAATACGAGTATTCGTTCCTCCGATAATATTCGAAAGATGGAACGATGATTATGGGAACCTCTGATAGAACATGTCTGGCAGGTTTAAACCCTAGTACACTCCCTTTGGGTGGTTCTTAACCGAAACTCCATGCTCGTGACTCTCAACAAACCCGTGATTCGTGGTTGAGTCGTTCAAGCATTGTTAATATCAATGGGTCCCGGATCAGGTGTAAAACCTAAAATCCATCAAAGCGGCTGGTTGATATTAAGAATGTCTGAACCGGTTCATGTACCGTTAATATCAATGGAACTTGGGTGTCGATAAGGTGAAAACCTAAATCCACCAAAATGGATGATTGATATTAGGGATACAATGAGCTTTCCCACGACCTTTATTTGGTGTGCTTTGCTTGATCCTTGAGTGTGTTTGTTGCATTCATGCATTCACGCATTCATCTGCATCCATATCATCAGAAAAAGAAAATTTTCAAGGAACTCAAAGGAGTTTATTTGCAAAAAATTTCAAAAAAAAAAAACATGAAAAAACCGGGAAAATTTTTTCACCTGATATATCTGATGAGATATTCTCATGTATGATCAAAATGCTAAATATTTCAAAGTTTGCAAATAAAACCCTCGGGTTCCTTTGATATAAAAACAAGCATATGCATAAACACTTCATGCATCATTTGCATAAACAGGTGTTTTGTTCCGGTCTCCCGTCCTGTGATCTGACCCTGCGATCTTCATTTATTTTGAAGACGCGCTTCGCCGGTACTATACCAGAGCCACCTCTGCCAGATTGATGGATCATTTTGAGCTAGAGAGAATTGTGAACTCAAGGAGGTTTTTGCCAGACTAAGTGCTTTTAATGGATTTATTCCTGTTGATGGATTTATTCCTGGTTAACCAGTCCCGGGCTGGCATTGGCTACTGTTCTGGGGCACTTAATGAGCAAGGTTTGTTCACGAGTGGAGGATTCATCCATGCCGATCAACCTGAAGAGGAAGCTGCTGCTATCTTAGAAGAAGATGCAGAAGATCTGAACAATTTCATCATTCCTGGTGGTGTCTGCCACAATTGGGTCGCTGTGGATGTTCCTACGGTCATTCATAAATCAGCGTGATTTGTTCATTTTGTTTAAAACCCTTCTCCCATGCCAAAAGGAGAAGTGATAACATTGTTGGCAGCATTTAATACAATGATGTTTTCATTCAATTAATGCATTGTTCAACATTTGTTTTTCCGTTTGTTTTCACTTTTTGCTTTTGCATGAAATCAGTGATCACAAAAAACCCTGAAAAACAAAAACAGCTTTTTCATCTGCATAAATGATTTGCTTGTTTAAAATTCAAAAGCTTTTCATTATCCAGAATCATTATGCAGGGATTTCTAAACCCATTGAACATAATGATCCAACGCCATCTCCCAATCTTGAACTCCTTGTATTTGAAGCAGAGGAAGATGATGTTGAAGGGGATTCCTGATGAGATTACCCATTTTCTTGAGCACCAAGAGAAGCTCATTCAGCTGTATCATAAGAATCAGCAAACCAGTCAAACTGGGGATAAAAAAAAAAAAATAATAATAATAATAAATCAAAAAAAAAAGAAGAAGAAAGAAAAAAAAGAGGGTGAAAAATAAGAAAAAAATCAAAAACCGGGAAAATTTTTTCAAAATTTTTCCAAGAAAAAAAGAAAAAAATCATACCCTCAAAAGTCCCTAGTTGACTGATGCTGAATGGATTCAGAGTCGTTATGACCAGTTGAATCTGATTGAAGAGAAGCGTTTAGCTGCCATGTGCCATGGTCAGTTATATCAGCAGAGAATGAAGAAAGCATTCGATAAGAAGGTCAAGCCTCGTGTGTTCCGAGAAGGTGACCTTGTGCTCAAGAAAGTTTTGTCTTTCGCGCCCGATTCCAGGGGCAAGTGGACTCCAAACTACGAGGGTCCATATGTTGTTAAGAGAGCCTTTTCAGGCAGTGCTTTGATGCTTACAACAATGGATGGGGAGGATTTCACTCGTCCTGTGAATTCAGATGCAGTCAAGAGATACTTTGCCTAGAAAAAAAGTATATGCAAATGAAAAAACAGAATAGCTCGCTAAGTTGAAAACCCGAAAGGGCGGCTTAGGCAAAAATGAGCGTCTCAGTGGAGAACCCGCAAGGGTAATTCAGGCAAAAATTAGAGACTTGAAAAAAAAGATATATTTGCATCCCGCTAGATTGAGTACCTCACCCTGGGGCAATCTAGGCAAAAATTAGGGATTTGGCAAGTAACTGCATCCTGACAAGACTTTCTGGTTCATCAGTCGTCATTTCGTCAGAAGATTCTCGATTCGTCGTCAACTGAAGCTTCGGATACATCGAGATTCAAATTGGTAGAGAAAGGATCATTATGTTCAATGTAGCCCTCTTCCAATATATATCACTGATTTCAAATTTGTACAGATCTATGGAATCTTGCCATTTGCAGACTACCATTCCATCAAATCAATTTGAGCTTTTTATCCAATTTATTTGCACTCTTATTTGTTTCAATTCAACAAATGTTTTGCATGTTTTAAATTGATAAAATGTCATTGTTTTAAACAAATCAATTTTTTCAAAATTTTTGTTTTAAACAAAGTGAACATTCACAAGATTGAAAGGATACTCAAGAATATCTCAGTGCTCTCCCGAGGGTGGCATGATTTCCAACAGGTAAGACATTGGTTCATATTCCTGGTTTGGTGGTATCTTCTTTCTTCAGATCTTTGTTGAGATTGTTCCTCAGACAGAGTTGTTGTGGGGGCTGTTCCCCAGTACAGTCGCAAGTGATTTGTTGTTGAAGACTTTGTTTTCTCCAGCAGCAGTTTTCCCCTAGCATGGGTGTTTCTTGAGAAGTTTCGGCAGTTGATGGTTTGTCATCCTGGTGCCCTGTCACTTTCTCTAGTGGGTCGTATGCCCCAGACTTTATTTGTCTCCTCAGCACAGTCATGAGTATAACTGATTGATTGATACTCCCCTCGGAGTCGCGAGTAGAGCTGTTATTGATATCCCCACCAGGCTTGCAAGTGGAGTTGTTATCACTTTTCCCCATGCAGTGTGCCAGCAGGAGTTGCCTGTTCCCTCAGCACGGTTGTTTTCTTTTGAAGATTCGGTAAGTCAGTGGTTTGATACCCGGTACTTTACCTTTTCCCCGGCGAGGTCGTCTGCGGAATTGTTGCTATCTCTCCATCAGAGTTATTCTCTTCAGCAGAGCAGGATTTATTTTCCTACTCAGTGGTTGGTTTGGGTTGATATCCCCGCATTGCAACCATCTTCTCCTCAGCTTAGTCTGCAGGATGTTTGTTGTGGCGGTTTTTACCTGTTGAATACGCCTTCAATCCCAGTATGGTCGGATGATGGCTTTGGTCTCCAGTGAACGGATTGATTTCCTGACTGTCTGTGATCCCCAGTAGAGTGGCTTATATTGCAGAATCTACTTGTTGTGATCAATTTGCTGTATATTCTCCCCAAGTGGAGTGGTTCGTTGCAGAATCTGCTTGTTTTATCTGTCCTCCCTCAGTGGTTTGTTCCCAAGGGAGTAGCCGACAGTTTTCCCCAATAGAGTTGCTTATGCAGTTAGTTTCTATTTGGATGATATCATTCTCCCTCAGTGGGTTGTCCCCCAGTGGAGTTATGTGGATTTGCTTCTACAGCAGTTCGTGCTTATGCATTTTGTTTCTCAGTTGACACTGGGATCCCCTACAGATTTGTCTTGGTGGCTCTTGCCCGTTGTGACTTTCTGTACCCTGATTGGGTTGTTTTGTTGATATCTATGATTCTCTGCTTCTTCAGCAGTACCCGCAGATCTTTGCTTTACAACATGTGGATCTCCGCAGATTGGCTCTCCAGCTGGTTTTTCCCCTAGAAGTATAATACCGGACGTTTGGTTCCTGAACCTGTTTGTGTTAGAATTGTCTGTTTTGTCAGCATTCATCAAACATCAATCACGCATATTCATGCATATTCATAAACATTCAGATATTCATGTTGCATTTCTCGCCATATATCTTTTGTTTGTAGTGTCTCCTGCTATGGTGATATAGATCTCTTTACAGATCTCCCTAAGCAGATGTCGGGTGTTATAAATCTCTCCATATAGAGTCAACCCCATAAGCAGAAAATGTTGTCTTTCCTTCTGCAGTTCCCCACTGAGATATATCCTCGTGGATGACGGTTTCTTCCGTTTCCTCCCAACACATATATTGGGATGGATTTTCCTATTTGAGTTATATCCTCATTAGGACGTGTCTTTATTCAGTCTGTCTTTTCGGATCATTCCCGAATTGGCTATTTGTCAGATATCTTGTGCTTCCCAGTGGGTTGTTCCCCAGTGGATTGTTTTTTGGGCCTCTACCCTCATAACCGGTAGTTGTAAGTCCTATCTTTCCTGGCTTTCTTGGCAAAATTTGTGGTTATACACCTTTTATTCTCCAGCCAGAGTTTTTGGTTTTCTACCTACTACCCAGTAGTTGTAAGTCCTATTTTCCTGCTCTTCAGCAGTTTGTGGTTTGTTATAAACCCTATTTTGGTTTCCCGTGCGGATTTGTGATTTGTTCTATCCCCACGCGGAGTTTTTGGTCTTCTACCCCGTATTCGGTAGATGTAAACCCTAATTTTGTGGTTATCTTCATTCAATATTTGATGATGATTTTCCTTTGCTTGTATAAGTTGCTCAGATCAGCGCTTATATCCCCGCAAGTCTTTTGTGGATAATTGCCGTATGCTAGCAATTTTATCCCCAGTGGGTCTTTTCACCGTATGCTAGTGATTTGTTCCCCGGATCATTGGTTGTTTACCAGTGCATCCCCCGCTAGTCCCTGTGGACAATTGCCGGATGCTTGCAATTTATCCTCAGCAGATCGCCTTTCATTTACCCTTTTATTGGTAATGTCTGTTGCTCCTTTTGATTGGTTATCATTATATGCCTAGTTTGGTATCCCGATACCTTTCTTTTCGGTTGATTTATCCTTTATTAACCCAGTAACCGGTTGTGGATAATCTTCCATGCGAGTATATTATCCACGTTCTGACGGTAATGGATAATATATCTTATGCACTCTTCAGTCGAAGCCTTTTGCGTTTCCCCGGTCGAGTAAGATTCGTTATTTCCCTTTGCGGAGTCGAATATTTTCTTGTTGTTGGATAATTGCCGGATGCTTGCAATTTATCCCTTTGAGTTGTCTTTCGTTTACCCGTATGATTGGTATCGATTGTCTCTCTTTTTGGTTAGTCACCTATTATATACCCAGTAACCGGTATCTCTGGTGTCTTTTCCTTTCGAGTGTATTATTCACGGTCTGCCGGTAATGAATAATATGTCTCATGCGCTCTTTAGTTGGAATCCTTTGTTGATTTTCCCCAACTGAGCAAGATTCGTATTCTTTGGAGAATCGAATATCCATCCTTTAACCAATTCGTGTTTTGGATGATGAGTGTTTTGGAAGTGAAAACCAATTCACGTCTTCGGATCTTATCCTTAAACAACCCAGTAACCGGTTCAGGATAATCTTCCCTGCGAGTATATTATTCACGGTCTGCCGGTAATGAATAATATGTCTCATGCGCTCTTTAGTTGGAATCCTTTGTTGATTTTCCCCAGCTGAGCAAGATTCGCATTCTTTGTAGAATCGAATGTCCATCCTTTAACCAGTTTGCGTTTTGGATGATGAGTGTCTTGGAACACACACCAATTCACGCCTTTTGTCCATCCTTTAAACAAGTCTGCTGTTCTAGCTTTCTTTCGGATGATGAGTGTCTTGGAACACACACCAATTCACGCCTTTTGTCCATCCTTTAAACAAGTCTGCTGTTCTAGCTTTCTTTCGGATGATGAGTGTTTTGGAACACACACCAATTCACGCTTTTTTTCAGCCATCCTTTAAACAAGTCTGCTGTTCTAGCTTTCTTTCGGATGATGAGTGTCTTGGAACACACACCAATTCACGCTTTTTTGCCCATCCTTTAACCAGTTTGCGTTTTGGATGATGAGTGTTTTGGAACACACACCAATTCACGTTTTTGTCCATCCTTTAAACAAGTCTGCTTTTCTAGCTTTCTTCAGGGTGATGAGTGTCTTGGAACACAAACCAATTCACGTTTTTTGTCCATCCTATAAACAAGTTTGCCGTTCTAGCTCTCTTCAGGATGATGAGTGTTTTGGAAGTGAAATCCAATTCACGCTTTGGTCGGTCACCTATTATATACCCAGTAACTGGTATCCTTGGTGTTCCCTCCTTTTTGCTCCCTATTATGACCTCGGTCCCCCGGTGGAGTCAGATTTTCCTGATTTTTGTTACCCTTATGCCTGGTAACATCTCATTTTCTTTGGTGCTTCCTCAGTGGAGTTTTTCTTTTGCTTCTCCTCAGGAGTCAGCTTGTGTCTTCCCAATGGATTTATTTTCCTTTGGAATTTTCTTTTCCCCAGTGCGAGTTCTTCACTCCCCAGTAAATTCTCCAGTCTGTTTCCTGTTTTTCTAATCAGAGTCGTGTCTTGTTCACGTTATGTCAGTTTTGTTTTTCCCCAGTTTGGAGTCATGTCTTGTTCACGCTGTGTCAGTTTTGTTTATCCCCATAGAGTCTTGTCAGTGTCTCTGTTCCTGGTGAGTGTATTACTCCGATGGATCGTCTTTTCTTCTGTGTGAATCATATTCCCCACAGAATTTGTGTCTTTTGCATGCATACATTTGCATCACGAGGTCTCTTAGGGACCAAAATTTGTCTCATTACTGTTATTTAAGTCCATTCTACCGCGTCGAGATGAAGATTTCTAAACTTCACTTCTCCGGCTAGAATGACCTTAAATAGGGGCATCTGTAAGACCCCAATTTTGGGCCCTAAGATCCCTCATGGCCCATATCATATCATATCATGGCCTCAAGGATCACTGCATGCCCTAGCTTTCCTCCTAGTGGGTAGGTTGCCTTGTGGGTTGTTTCTTGATCACCAAGCATACTTTGCATTTGTATATCTTTGCTTTCATATGTTTATCATTCCAAAAGTACAAAAATATTGTCATTCTAATCTTGTTGCTTGCAGTCGAAGCAATCATCAGCAATTAGGTCAAAGACAGTCAACAGTCAGTCAAAGCAATGGATGGTGGCCATTCTTGCAGAATTTGGGCACCATGATCAATAATCAAGAGTTCATACATCTTATGACATCATTTGAAGTCAAGTTCTCAAGGAATTAGGGTTTGGAATTCATCAGAAGAGGTTCAGTCAGCGCAAAACCCTAGAAAAGTCAAACTTGGTCAACTGTTGATTTAATCAGTGATTTGATGGATAGAATTGATTTGAAGAAGCTCATTCATGCTTGTACAAGCCTCATCTATCATGTCAAACCTCATCATGGAAGAAAGTCAAGTCAAACAAGAAAATTTTCCAGAAATAGAAAGTGGACCTGTAATTTCAACTGCCAAAAATGGAAACTTCTTGATCCTCAACTTACATCATGATACAAGCTCCAAATGAATTTTTGCCCAACATGAAAGTTGAAGATCTTGTCTTCCCATTTTCAAAAAGTCCAAGAACTCTCAAATCCCATGTGTGGTTGTCAAGATATGATCAATTCAATTTCAGAAATTTGTGAACTTCACAGAGCCATAACTCTCAAACCATAAGGCCAAATTTGGTGGGGTTTTTTCCTACACACCACATTTTTCATCCTCTTTCCAAAAATATAAATTTCATTCATCAAAACCCTACCATTCAAAATGGCATTTTTGGACCTATTTCATTAAAAAGACAAGTTTGACCAACCATTGACTTTTTGATTTAAACACTTTTTCTTAATTTGGCCAATTGGGAAATGTGTTAAATCATATTTGAAGCTTGCTCAAAGCCATAAATCATCATCATACCACCATTTTACTACCATTTTGGACCAAAGTTGCATAAGTTGGTATTTTTGCAAATGGCTTGAAATAAGCAAATCAAGTACAACATTTCACAAGCACACACAAAACAGCAAATTGAATGGTCCTTCTGCAGCCTTTCCAAGCCCAACTCGACCAGCTTTGCACCCTCCATATTCATTTGTACAAGTTTAGCAAAAATGCAAGAGGCTTCATTTAGACAAAACAAGTTTACCACTTGATTACCCTTTGCTAAACAGAAATATATAAGCTTCTTTCTGCTCATTTTAAAACCTAGAGACCAAGGATCATAGCAGCCACGATCAGAAAAAGCTCACTCTCTCACTTTTGCATTTTTGACCTTTGGCAATTTCTGCTCAAAATCTCCAAACAACTTGAACATTCCTTCATGTTTCCATCATCTAATCACCATTAAGAGTCGTTTCTAAGCATAAGATCCCAGCTGGAACCATCATTTCAAGCTCTGTTTTCTCCAAGCTATTCCATGGCAAATCGAGCTGTGAGAGTTTCCAAGCAAGTGTGAGCTGAAAGAACTTCATCATCCATCAACATAAAGCACAAGGGCCATCTGTTTACACCCATATCCATCAAAGTACCACTGCAGCTCGATTTTCTGCAAAACCAAGTAAGTAATCGATCTCCATTATTTGCCATGCCATGATATGTTTATGAAAGGTCTTCTTGAGCTGATTCTAATGAACTAAAGCATGCTTAAAATGGTTGTGACATGAGGGAGAAATCTGGATTTTATTCTGCATGCTCAAACCTATTTTCCATCGAGTTGCTTATTCTTTGTTGATTCAGTGAAGACCACTGCTATATAATGCTTGTATTTAGTTTGCTGAAGCTATTGGTATACATGTTGTTGATTTCTGAGCACATTTGTTCATGTTGATTTTGCATGATGATGATGAATGTTGCTGTTGTTTAAACCTACCCTGTCCAGAATTTCCATGATTAATGTTTGTTTTATTGTTGGTTGATGTTGCTTGATGTTCATTATGCCACTGCCATGCTGTGTGATTGATGCCATTCGAATCTTGATTAAACATGATGAACATTGGATGATGAATGTATGCCCTGCTGCTGTTTTGAATATGCCCAGAAAATGTACATGATTTGTGTTTGTCGTGTTTGGGTTGTGGCTACTTGATTGCTGCATGATTGTTATGTGACATGTTGCTGTTTACTTGGTGGTATTTTTTTTGATCGATTACATGAAGAACAATGCCTTGGCCATGCTGTTAGAAACCCTAGGGTTTTGTTAAACCCAGAATTTGAGTTGATTGGCCAGTTTACTGTTTCATTGGGCAACAGCCAATGAAAACATTTCCTTTGCCTTGCCCAAAACGCAGCACTTCAATAAGTGACCGCGGGAATTACACTAATGCCACTGTGTTGACCAATGTTTGACTATTTGCCATGTTAGTTGTTCATGTTCATCCCAATTATTCATCCAACTTCCACAATTAATTTCTTTCTCAATTTTCATCCAAAAATCCTGAAATTTTTCCCATCATGTTCATGAATGTGTCTAGTATTTAATTGTGATTTTTAATTAATTTTTCATTGTCTGGATTTTAATTGGTAATTGGTTTCTTAACATGTGTGCACATTTGACACCCTTTGCCATTCCTTTTGTGAAATTGTCATTATGTATCCAATGAGCTTGAAACTTTTTGTGGTGAAACTAGACTCCTTTACCTTTGTTTCCATATAGAGTTTATACATTTCTCATATGTGGTTTGTGAGTTACAAATTTTTGAAGTGAGGTGTTGCATTTGGTGCTACATGAATGTTATGCATTTTCCCAATTTTTGTTCACATGCTTCCTGGTCTTCAAATGACCCCAAATTTTGCATGAATGATCTCTTACATGTCTAGTTTGTGTATGAATTTTCTGGGATTTAATCATGCTGTTTTCCATTTGATTGTGAATTTTCTTCCCTGCCTGGTCAATGGTTGACTTTATGTGATACATGATGCCAAATCCTTTGTGAAATTCTCACATCATATTGTATGACCATGAAATTTCATATGTGCATACTAGACATCTTGAGCTTTGCATTGGTGTTAATTTCATTCATTTCTCTTCTGTTTTCAATTTGATATGATTTTTTGAAGTTGACCCATGTTTGTTGACCTTCATTGTGCATGCTTGAATTTGGTTTGACTTCTTGATTTTAATTGACTGCCTTCCTCTCATCCAAATGCAATGAAATTTGACATGCTTGCCATGCTAGATGTTAGGATTGAATGTGATTTATTTGATAATTTTTGAGATTGTTTGGGTTGACTTTTGAATGAAGTCTTGCTGTTGACCTATTTGTGCTTCCCTTTGCCATGCTTTGCATTGTTTTGTGTATGAAATGACAATGATGCATGATTTGATTGTGAATCCAATTGAAATAGCTTCTTAAATGTTTGAACATGAATTGGGTTGACCTTCCTTTGCTGTTTGACTTTTTTCTTTCATCTTTGACCCTAGGCTAGTCCTAGTGGTCTTTTAAGCTTACAATTGAGCTATTGTTTCAGGTTAAGCATCAATGCCCCAAAGACCTTTCAAATTTGATTGAGTTGGATTGTAAATATCATGTGCTAACCCTTGTTTTGTAGGTGTGACTCATATGAGTTTGGCTTTGTGCCTTGGCACCTCTGTTTATGGTTGACTGTTGTTTATCCATTTCTTTTGGTTTGAACTGTTGACTTGTTTACTAATAAGTTTGACTTTTTCAGGTACACTTTAGTTGCTTGCTTTGCTATTTAGCATTTGCTTTGAGGTATAAACCTTTCTTCTTCATGTAGTCTGGAGACCCGGTCTGTTATTTGACCGGGCAAACTGTCTGAAGTCCTCCTTAAGAGGCAATGCTTGTGTTTGTTTAAAATTGTCCCAAGCAGGAAAAGTCCTTCAAGTAAGGCAATTGGTGGAAGGTAGGGATAAGCAATCTATCCCCCACTATTCAGTGTGTCCTCTCTTTGCTCCCATTACATGGTTGAAGCATTGAGATAAAAACCCAAGATCTAATCGAGTCAATAATGGGGAAAGAGTTCCATCTTTCTGAACTCCTCCACTTTCTATTTGATGCTCTCCCTGATCAGGGATAGAAGCAATGAGGCACACCCCTCATCTCCTATTCATCTGCTTCACCTTAGCCTCTCAATGGCAAGGTTAAGAGCGACCTTTACCTATTACAGTGGACTTTCATAGTCAAACCCTCTTGTGTGAGCCCCCTTGTTTGGCTATAGAGTGTGCTGTTTGATATTGATTGATTGATTGATTGCTTCATATACACATGTTTGCTCTCATGCTTTGTGCACTCATCATCATTAATTGCTCATCAATGCATAATCATTTCATTTGTCTTTGTGACATTATCATTGTTGTTTACCCATTGAGGACAATTGTAAGTCCATTTCTTTGGCCATTGCTCCTATGATATGGAAGTGAGTATAAGACCATCACCTTGGCCACTCATCTTATCTTTGCCTGATGCATTTATTTGATTGTATGTGAGGAAGCAACTGTAAGTCCCTGCAAGTTGGCATTTGCTCTCCTATGATCACATGTTGTTTGTATGTGAGGATACAACTGTAAGTCCCTGCAAGTTGGCATTTGTTTTCCTAGGATCATACTGTGTATGTTAGAGTAAGTCCAGACAGATTGGCATCTGACATCCATGTTTTACTTTCTCTGTTTATGTGAGGTTGCAACTGTAAGTCCCTGCAAGTTGGCATTTGCATTCCTATGATCATATTGTTGCTTTTGTTCTTGTATGTGAGGATCCACTGTAAGTCCCTGCAATGTGGCATTGGTTTTCCTATGAGCATCTGTGGAGTTAACCTAAGTCCAGACAGATTGGCAGTTGATTTCCATGTTTCATCTTTGTTTTCTTTTGAGGAGATTAGTGTAAGTCCATTGAGTGGCCTCTGATATCCCGTTTTGTTTTAGGAGATTGGTATAAGACCATTGATTGGCATCCGGTATCCGCCTTTCTTTGCTTTGTTTGTTTATTATTATCCATTGCTATTCCAAAGGACACACTTGAATCATCTGTTATATGATTTCAAGAAGTGAACCTTCTAAGAAGTTTTACAATCCATCTCCATCCATTCATCCTCATTATGTCCTAAAACTTTTCACACTTTACCTTTCAAATTTGACATAAGTGTTGTGCAAACACCTTTATGTTTTCTAATTAAAAACCTGGACTCAAGTCCTTGACTTTTTTCAAACTCCATTTCATAATACTTCTTTCAAATCAATCTTAATCATACTCTGACTTCACTTTTCATAATCACAATCAATTAACTTCACTCATTCACTTGTTTTGGCTTTGTCCATTAATCTTTTCATGCATTAGCCATAGGCTTCAATTATCTTTGTGGTTGATGTAAATCTTGCCTATCCTTAGTGAGTCGACAGTAAGACTTCCGTACTGAAAACAGGGTTAACCCCTCTAGTGCGTCGAAGCTATCCTCACATGGTGGATGTTGTTCTTGGTCGAGTGTTCTCCCATTGATAATGAAAAGCCTCAGTGCTTGTGTTTAAAACTGAATCCACCAACTTTTGGAAATCTTTTAGCCGAACTACGGCGTTTTGATCCTTACCTTTGATGGAAGGTACGTAGGCAGCGGGTTCATCCGTTCAAACCCAATAACCCAATAAAACTTGTATATTCTTTTCTCATCATCCCAATCATGTTTGCACAATACTTATGTCATAACAAATAACAATTTAATACAACAAGTGTGAAAAGGGCTCCCTAGGAGTACCTAGGACGTAGTGGGTGCCTAACACCTTCCCATTGCGTAATTTACCCCTTACCCAGAATCTCTGATCTTTTTATTAGTTTTCTACGTGTAAAACTTCTTAGGCTTTTGTTCGCTTTTTAGCCAGTCCTTTGGATAAATAAAAGTGCGGTGGCGACTCGAAATTTCATTGTATCTCTTGCTTATGATTTAATCGATAGATCATATAGCGACGAATACACCGCTACAGGAAGGAATAAGGTTGTTAAACGCTGCTCAAACAAAGTGCACACACTGGCTGAAAAGAGACACAAAAAAACAAAAGAAACTAACTCAGCAGGATATCGCATCCTGGGCCTACGTAGTCTGTCAGGCACAGACATCAGAGTCGACGTAGTTCGGACTAGAGGGAAACGTGCTCGCTAGGATGTCACATCCTATGCATACGTATCTTCTCGGACTAAAGAAGAATCAGAGCACTCGTAGCTCGGCTAACGCACGCCAAACAAACAAACACGGGAAATCGACTGCCAATCGCTGGACTTACGTCAAACTCCACACAAACACACGCACACAGGAAACCGACTGCCAATCGCTGGGCTTACGTTAGACTCCAACAAAGAAACTGGAAACCGAATGCCAATCGCTGGGCTTACATCTGACTCCAACCAGAAAGGGAGAAACAACTCACACAAACAAAACAAAAGGGCGCCCGGAGAGATCAGCTCATCTCCTGCCTACGTACCTCATCTGGTATGAGGATCAGGGCGACGTAGTTCCCCTACGTAGGGACAAAGGACTAGCCTAACCAGATAACAGAGGGAGACACAACTAGGGAGACTAACTCGAGCCTAGATGTTATCATGCATATCATCCCTAAGTTAAGGTTGCTATCTAACTTGCACAGGGAGCAAGCTAAACCTAAGCAGCACAAGTAATCAAAGCAAACAATCACAAATAGCACACACTATATACACACAAAGTGGGCTCACACCAAGGGTTAGGCTTTAGTCGAGGGGTCATGTCAACCTCGACAAACAAGCCACTGTATCAGGGTGATGTTAGCTCTTAACCCTAACATTGAGAGTTAGGGTGAAGCAGATGAAATAGGAAGTGATGGGTGTGCCTCACAGCTCTTATCCCTGGCCTGGGAGAGCTTTTAGACAAATGAAGTGTGGGTCCAGAAAGTGGGAACCCTTCTACACTTATGACCGACTCAACATAGATCTTGGGTTAATGTCCACAAGGCATCAACATGTGATGTGAGCCAAGGGACGACGCACTGAATAGCAGGAGATGGATTGCACATCTCTTGTGTCTGCCAATGCCTCTTCACTTAAGAGGTCTTTGATATGTACAGGTGACAAAGATAAACAAGCATAAGCATTGCCTCTTAAGGAGGACTTCAGACAGGTGCCTGGCCAAGTAACAGGCCAGGTCTTCCAGACTACATGCAGTTAGAAAGTTATACCTCAGTGCTCAAGCTAGCAAGCAAAGCAAAAGCAAGTTCACAAAGGAACTATAGCAACTAAGGTACCTGAAAACAATCCAACATAGTCAGTACACAGCTCAAACAAAAGTCAAACAGACAGTTACAAGTCAACAGACAACTGTACATAAACAGACAAACAAGCATCAATGCACAAAGGTGCAAGCCACAAGGCCTAAGCTCAAGTCTCAAAGCCTACAAAACAAACTCAAGGTTAGTCATAAACAAGCAATAGACCAACTCCAATTGAGTGCACATCATCAAGTATAAGCAATTGTGCTGTTTGACCTGAAACATAGCTCAAATGTGAGAAGCCAACCTCTAGGACAAGGCCTAGGGTCAAAATGATAGAAATAAGCCAAAACAGAACATGAAAATTATCCAAAATCAAGTTCAATCCAATAAAAACAATGTCCAAGTGGTCTCATGTTCATATCATCAACCAATTTCATTTCATAAAGCATAGAAGGCATAGCATGCATATTCAAAGCTCATAGAACCAAACAGAAAGATTCAATTCAAACCAACTCAAAAATATTTCAATAAATCCCCAGAAAAATCATTGCTAAACAGCATTCACCAAAGGATCATCACACCAAATTTCAAGTCATTTGGACAAATGGAAGCATGTCAAATAAAATCCATAATTCAAAGCATGCTCAAACAAGCTCAATGAGGGCATAAAATCATACATCAACTTCAAGCAAGCATAAAACAGAATCCAAACATGATATGGATATCAAACCAAAGCCATGGCAAACTTCAAAGTGTCTTGAACATACATGCAAAATTTCAAGTTCATCCAATAAACATCAAGAATTTCACAAATCATATAAAATCATGACTCACAAAAGGTCCACAAATGGTCAAACAGAAGAGAAATTCTCAAACAAATTGGAAATGCACTAAAAAATTCTACAAAAATTCACACTCAAACTTAACATCCAGAAGATTCAACATGCAAAATTCAGATCAATTAAAGTTCAAATGGCAGGGTAAATAAATTCCACAAATTGGACAAGAAATGGTGTGACACAAATTGTCACACCTCCATTCAACAGAGAATATCTCATAAACTAGGAATGCAAAAATCACAAACTCTATACTAAAATGTCCCTAAGGATCTCTAGATTAAGCATGCAAAGTTTCAGCTCCATTGGATTAAGCATCATTATTTCATGATCAAAATTGCAAGCAAGGTGCAACAAAACACATGTTCACATAAACCCTAGGCAATTTAAAAATACACACGTGCACAATTTTTGCAAAAATCATCATAAAATAGTAGACATGGCAAGGATCATGGCACAAAAAATCTCATCTCAATTGGATCATTATTTAGGGGGATATGGATTTTCTAATGTGGAGAAAAAATAAAAATCATGTGGAAATGCATATGAACATGTGAAGCATATGGTGGAAAAATGCCAAAATCCAAAATGAGAAACTGCTGGCGCCTGGACTCGAACCTTGTCCGAATTCAAATCTAACACGCGCTATCTGAAGCGCTGCGTTTCAATAAATGAAGTGGCGTGCTTCTATTGGTGGCGTGGGACAAAAACAATGAAAATCATGCAAAATGAACTCAGCAAGATCTAACGCATCTGGAAATTGGAAATGTTAGGGTTCTTCACGCATTCATCATGTTCATCATCATCATGAACTTTTGGTCACAGAAATACACAAACGATACACCATTCGATTCATCTCTTAACCTACATCATCAATCCAGCATCTATTTCCTCTAATTCTTACTAACATGGAAGGATCGATCGAAATAAGTTTTGAACAACAAACTTAAAATCCAGATATCTCTCTTAATTCTCAATGAAAATCAAAACTACAAAGTTCAGCATGCTCATGGATAGAAGATCTACAGAATGCACATCACAATTACATGAACCAAGAGCATCGAAATCCAACCTTATTTGAAGAGCAGTAGTGTAATCGTGGTTTTCTGGCTTTGGAATGTTGAAACAGATGATCCTTCAAGCTCCAATAGATGAATGGAAGATGGATTGTGGCTCAATTGTCCTTGAAGCAGCTCGAATCTTCACTTGCCATTGATGATGCTCACTTGAACAGTTCTTGATTCAGCATGAAAACCTTGAATGCTTGCTTCCAAAACCTTCAATATTGCTTGTGGATGATGGAACAATGAAGAACTAGGCAAGGTTCTATGAAAAATTTGCAAAAAAAATGAAGAGAAAAAGTTGAGAGAATTTGCAATTTTCGATCTAGATCTGAGATGAATGAATGTTAATTCAAAATTCTGTTAGCATTATCAATATATATGATGGATTAATGAATTTGTTAATCACACTTAACCAAATGTAATGGTAATTAGTGAAATGAGTTTTTGTGCAAAATTGGTCAAAACACCCTCATGCATGGAATGTGCTGCTACAGTACACGAAAATTGAGCCAAACACACTCCAAAATATCATTTGGAGCCAAATGCCAATGTTGGAATGCATGGAAAATGCTTAGTTTTCAAATTGACTTTTTTCCCTCCAAAATTCAAATTCAAATCCAATGAAAAATGCCATTTTTGTGTGATGATTTTTAGTGAAATGTAATGAATGATTATGATAGAGCATGTTAAAAGGAGATTGTAGCAAAAAACCCCACATGATTTGGCCAATTAGTGTGAAAGTTATCCAAGTTTGAAGTTCAAATTTCCTTGACAATGATTTGATCATAACTTGCCAACCACACATGAGAAATGGATGTTCTTGGACTTTTTGGAAAGGTGAGAGCAAGATATTCAACTTTCATGTTGGACAAAATTTCATTTGAAGCTTGTATGATGATGTAAATTTGAGGAGAAGACCTTTCCATTTTTGGCAATTTGAAATTACAGGTCACTTACTATTTTTGGAAACTTTTCCTCTGACCTCAAATTCTTCAATGTTGATCTTTGACATGTCAAATGAGACTTGTATGGACATGAATGAGGCCTCTCTAACCATCTCCCACCTTCAAATCCATGATTTCATGCACAGTTGACCACAGTTGACTTTCTAGGGTTTCAGATGAACATCAGCTTGACTGTTGAGCTTTGATCATCCAATCCTTGGCAAAACCACTTCAAAATGATCCCTAGGTCATATGAACTTATTGAATCAACCCTAGGGATTTTCCTCAATAGGAAATGCACTTGCTTGCTTGCACAACTGATCCTTCTAGCCAGTTAACTGATGACTTGCACTTGGGCAAAGGACAATGCAATGCTATGCAGTGGACTATGTTATGTTAATGACCTAAAATGAAAATGTATGTACAAAATGGTAGGTGCAAATTTGAGGTGCTACACCTTAGCAAAAAGTTTACCGACTGTGAAACAAGATATTCACTGCTCGAGAAAACTTGTTGTGCTTTAGTATGGGCTGCTCGCCGACTGAGACAGTATATGCTGGTTCCTACCACTTTATTGATTTTCAAGATGGATCCAATCAAGTATATTTTTGAGAAGCCAGCATTGACCGGACGGGTTGCGAGATGGCAAATGATTTTGACTGAGTACGATATCCAGTATACCTCTCAGAAAGCAATCAAGGGGAGCGTATTGTCTGATTACCTCGCCCAGCAACCCTTGAGGATTATCAACCGATGAAGTTTGAGTTCCCTTATGAGGACATCATGTTTCTCAAATCGAAGGATTGTGAGGAACCAATCCCGGAGGAGGGGCCTGACCCTGAATCCGAATGGATTCTGATGTTTGATGGGGCCGTTAACGTGAATGGTTGTGGAGTTGGTGCTGTTTTGGTTACGCCGAAAGGATCCCACATTGCTTTTGTTGCCCGGCTAACATTTGAGTGCACCAACAACGTGGCTGAATACGAAGCTTGCATCTTGGGGATTGAAGAGGCGATTGATTTGCGGATCAAGAACCTTGTTATATATGGAGATTCAGCTTTGGTTGTGAACCAGGTTAACGGAAAATGGTATACGCATCAATCTCATTTAATTACATACCAGGATTATACGAGGAGATTGTTGACGTTTTTCACCAAGGTGGAATTACACCATGTGCCGAGAGAGGAAAATCCTTTGGCAGATGCTTTGGCTACTCTAGCCGCCTTGATTAAGGTGCGGTGGTGGAATCAGTTCCATAGTATTGAGGTGGGACGTCTGGATAGACCGGCTTATGTGTTTGTTGTCAACACAGCGCCTGATGATGAAAAGCCGTGGTATTATTATATCAAGCGCTATCTGGAGACCCAAGAATATCCTGAGGGGGCATCCAAGAAGGACCGAAAGACTCTGAGGAGGTTGGCCATGGTATTCTATCTGAACAAAGATGGGGTCTTGTACAAGAGGAATTTCGATTGTGTTTTGCTTAGATGTGTCGATGACAAAGAAGCAAACCAATTGATGAAAGAGGTGCACGAGGGGTCGTTCGGTACCCATGCCAGATGAAATGCGAGGGTGAAAAAGCTGTTAAGGGCTGGATATTATTGGATGACGATGGAGGCCCAATGTTTCAACTTCGTGCGGAAATGTCATAAATGCCAGATTTATGCTGATAAGGTGCACGTGCCTCCAAACCCGTTGAGTTTGATGTCGTCTCTGTGGCCATTTGCTATGTGGGGCATTGATATAATCGGAAAGATCGAGCCTATGGCTTCGAATGGGCACCGGTTCATATTAGTGGCTATCGGTTACTTCACCAAGTGGGTGGAAGCAGTCTCTTATGCAAGCGTGACAAAACAAGTCGTTGTTAGGTTCCTCAAAAGAGACATCATTTGCAGATATGGGGTTCCTGAAAGAATTATTACTGATAATGGTTCTAATCTCAACAATAAGATGATGGCAGAACTGTGCCGGGAATTCAAGATCGAGCATCACAATTCTTCTCCTTATCGTCCGAAGATGAATGGGGCGGTTGAGGCAGCTAATAAGAATATTAAGAAGATTGTGCAAAAGATGGTCGTGACCTATAAGGATTGGCATGAGATGTTGCCGTTTGCATTCGTGGGTACCGAACCTCGGTGCGTACATCTGCTGGGGCAACGCCTTTCTCACTTGTGTATGGGATGGAACCCGTGCTACCAGTTGAGGTCCAGATTCCTTCGTTGAGAGTCCTGATGGATGTGAAATTGAAAGAGGCTGAATGGGTAAGGACTCGGTACGAAGAGTTGAGCCTGATTGAGGAAAAGAGGCTGGCGGCCATCTGCCATGGGCAGTTGTACCAGCAGCGAATGAAGCGTGCTTTTGATCGGAAGGTGCGACCTCGTGTATACCACGTAGGAGATACGGTGTTGAAAAGGATCATTCCTCCTCAGAACGATCGTAGGGGCAAATGGACACCCAATTGTGAATGTCCATTCGTGGTCAGGAAGGTTTTCTCTGGCGGAGCCTTGTTGTTGACGACCATGGATGGCGAGGATTTTCCATCCTCTGTGAATGCGGACGCATTTAAAAAATACTTCGTATAAGAGACCCGCTGGACGAGAAAAATAAAATAGTCCAGGCAAAAATTGGCTTCCCGGCGAACCGAAAAAAAAATGAATGAAAGGTTCGGGCAAAAATTAGGGATAAAAAAAGGAAAAACTGTACACCCGGCAAGTCGAAAACCCCACAAGGGCGGCTTGGGAAAAAGAGGGTATCCCGATGGACTGAAAACTCAAAAGGGCGGTCTAGGCAAAAGAGGGATTGAAACGAACAACTGCGTCTAGCATGATCGTTGGTGCTTTGGATATGACATGGATAATCCCCGACAGGGATCGGTCGGAAGCGTCTTGTTCAGAAGGCAGAAAGTGCGGAGATTCTTGAGGACATATGGGGTGTAACCGAGTTGAAACTCGATGAGATCACGAGTTCACATTGCCATTAGGATAGATTTTTCCTTTTGTGCGCAATTACCTCTTTTCAGGGATTGCTTCCGGTGTATTGCTCAGTCATGAGCCACATTTTCAATCAATAAAGTGCATATTCAGTCAAATAATTTTGTTTTTGTTTTCATGACCGCTTCGATTGCAACAACATCCGTTTATTTTGATAAAGAATCTTTGCATTGTGAGACATGGAGATCCCTTCCAATGCATGTTCATAAGATTGAAAACCTGAAATCTTATTCGGAAGGTTGAGTGACCTAGGTGTTGAAATCTTGGCACGCCTAGGGCACGGTTTTATCTAACGATCTCTTTTGCAGGTGTTGTTAGATACTTTCATTCACTTGCAGGTTATGATGTGAAGCTTTCCGACGAAAGATCCCCAGTGGAGTCCAATCAGGGACGAGGGATAGAAGAACGGTGAAAAGACGGCGAGAGAATCGCGACGATCCTTGAGTGTTAATCAAGAAGACTCTTCAAAGTCTGAGGACTGGAGAGTTGGCCCGAATCTGCCGAGATCGATCTCGGAGTAGAGAGAAGTCGAGAATACAAGGTGATGAATCAAGAAGACTCTTCAAAGTCTGAAGAAGTAGAATTGATAATATGGTTAGATGGTGGACACCAGTGTTCGATGAGTCGATAGGTGTTCCGTGTCGAAATATTCCGTATTTTCCCTAGCAGGGTCGGGATTGTTATCTCCCCAGCGGGTTCAAGATCGATGTTTCCTCAACAGCCAGGAATGAAGGTGGTTGTTTTCCCTAGTAGGGGGGAGGTTGTTATTTCCCCAGCAAGTTGAAGATTGTTGTTTTCCCCGCAGAGTGCGTTGGTAGCTGTTTCCCTAGCGAAGTCCCCAAGCGGATCGAGTTCGGTGGAGGTCATCCCTGGTGAGGGTTGTCCTTTCCCCAGCAGCAGTGCTATTTCCCAGCAGGGTGGAGATTGGAGTGGTGTCAAGCTCCTCAGCAGAGTGCCTCGAGCTTCCCAATAGAGTCCCTTGAGGGGGATACTTGTTTATGCATTCATAATTTAGAGAAGCATAGCATATTGCATAATAAATTGCGTAGCATTTCCATGGTTATGGAGCATTACGCTGAAAAAAAACTCATGCATAAGCATTACAAGCATAAGCTAGTCTCAAGCCGTGGTTACCGTTTGAGAATTGGTTTAGCTGGTTGGAGATCAGCCTCAGCATTGCAAGCATCAGCTAGCCTCAAGCCGTGGTTACCGTTTGAGAGTTGGTTTCGCCGGATGGTGAAGATGTTACTCCGAGGAGCTTAGCATCATGACGCGATCAGCGCGACTCAAGCCGTGGTTACCGTTTGAGATTTGGTTTCGCCGGATGGTGAAGATGTTACTCTGAGGAGTTCAGCATCGTGAAGTTGGGTCAATGGTGTTCCCCAGTAGTGCGATATTGGAGGAAGAATTTCTGTCGTGTGAGATGGAAGGTGGAAGGTGTTACTCTGAGGAGTTCATCATCGTGATTTTGGATCAACAATATCCCCCAGTTAGTCCCCGGCAAGCGTCTGTCTTGTTTTGACATATGTAGATGTCATCCCTGCGATACCGGTAAATGTCGTGTCGATCCCCGTAATGTCTTTTCTTTGGTGTCAGTAAACATCATTGTTCGATGTCAGTAAACGTCGAGTTCCCTCCCAGTCATTGGTAAATGTCTGGTCGAGTATCTTTTCTTTGGTGTCATTAAACATCATTGTTCGATGTCAGTAAACGTCGAGTTCCTTCCCAGTCATTGGTAAATGTCTGGTCGAATGTCTTTTCTTTGGTGTCAGTAAACATCATTGTTCGATGTCAGTAAACGTCGAGTTCCTTCCCAGTCATTGGTAAATGTCTGGTCGAGTATCCTTTCTTCGGTGTCGGTAAACATCATTGTTCGATGTCAGTAAACGTCGAGTTCCTTCCCAGTCATTGGTAAATGTCTGGTCGAATATCCTCTGATATGTCGCCATCAGAGTGGTGGTTGGTGTTATTTCCGGCATTGCCAACGGAATTAGCATGGGAAAATGGAGAACGAGGTTCATTGTTTGGCAGCAAGATTGACATGAAGTTATCGGGGTCCAAATGCAACGATCAGGGATCATCCGCGTGAAAAAAAAAAGAAAAAAATCAGAAAGTCTTGGGGTTCAAGAAAAGAAAAAATAATAATAATCCCCAGGGGAGCGCAAATTGTTCGTCTGTTCATGGTATTCAACCACTCTTCACCCTGATCATCTGAAAGCTAAGGCTGTTCATATCGACAAGTTCACAGTGGATTGAATAGGGGCAGCTATAACACCTCAAAATTTGCCCTCCTCTTCTTGGGACTAGTTTAGCATATTGCATTTCATGTTTTAGGACATTAGGCGTCTGCATTTTTGCATATCATTTGAAATAAAGGAGGCCATCCTCCAAAGTCTTTCTCAGAAGATGAAGAAGTTACATGATTCAAGCCTGAGGGTTTATGTGAATTGATGATCAGCCATTTGAGGGTTGGCACTTCAATTAGGGTTTTCCTGATCCTTCAAAGGTTATGAGTATTATCTTGTGTGCAAGGATATGTCACCATCATCTTGGTTTTGTCATCCTCAAGGGTTTCATTGCTCATGCTCATGTTCCTCTGGATTAGGGTTTTGACCTCTGGTCAACCCTAATTATTTGCATTCTTCCAGCTAGGGTTTCTAAAGGAGGTGGGGTATTTTTATTGGGGTGAAGACCACATGACTATTCCAAAGAGCTTGTATAAGCCAAGGTTCATTTTGAAGCAATTTTACCAAGTGGTAGAGGTCCAAAGTCATCAGTGCATTTTCAGGTCATCTAGGGGCCATACAAGTCAACTGACAGTCAATTGAGGGCTAGGAGGTGGGGAAATGGTTTGAGACACTTCATTCATGTCCAAAAGAGGCTTATTCATCATGTCAAACATCTACCTTGAAGATTTTGAAGTCAGATCAAAAGTTTCCAAAATGGAAAGTGACCTGTAATTTCAAGTTTCCAAAAATGGCAAGTTCTTGGACCATATTCAACTTGAGTTTCCAACATCAAAGAAGCTTCAAATTAATTTTTGGTCAACATGAAAGTTGAAGATATTTCTTTCCCATTTCCAAAAAGTTCAAGATGATGAGCATCTGATGAATGGTTGAGAAGTTATGAGCAAATGATCACCAAGTGTGCGTGAAACTTCAAAGTGCCATAACTTTTGATCCAAAACCCCAATTTAAGCCACTCTTTTTGCATATTGCTTCTCATGACCTATATTTTCCAAATCCATCATTGCATTGCATGAATTTAACTCATATGATCATTGGTGCATACATGTGATTTTTGTAGGGAAAATGAAGAATTTAAAATTGGTGCATCACATGAACTTAATTCCATTGCCATTGTGTTCCTTGGTTGATTTTAAGAGCATTTGAGCCATGCATGTGTACTCTTCACGTCCATTTTGCCATGCATAAGGTGAATTTTTCAATTTGGTCATACACCTCATTTTTCATTAAACTTTCATTAGCCAAGCTTAAGTGTGATTTGCAACATGATTAATGAAGCATATATAAGGCTAATCATAACAGAATTGTTCATTCTTACACATGCTAGATCTAGATTTTTCATTTCCCTCCAATTTTTCTCTCAATCCAAATTTGAAAATTCTTCACACAACACATGAATTTTATTGCATAACCGTGTTCATTGAGTGTGTTTGATGAAGGATCAAGCATTGATTTGAAGATTTTGGCCAAGAATCAAGCAAGTTGAGCCCATGAAGATGAACATGGAACTTGAAGATTAAGCTGCGTACAAGCCATTTCAAGCATCAAATCATGCATAAAGCTTCAGTACACAAGTGGAGGAGAAGATTTGGATACTCTTGAGGCCTCAAATCCACTGAATCAACACACTGTTCTTCAAGAGGTTGGAAATTCGATCATCTTAATTCTTTATTCTATTGCCATGATCTTGTAGAGTTTTTCATGCTGATGATTCTGATATAAAGATCTTTGAATTTGGTGAAGTATTGAGGGAGATATGTTGAGATGAAATTTTGTTATGCATTATGTTTTCAATCGATTCGCATTGGTTATTGAGAATTAGGCTTAGAAAATGATAGATTCATGTTCCTGGTGATGAGACGAGTCCAATCATGTATCATATGTGAAATTCTGGAAAAATTTGTTGAATGTTACTGTTGCATCGCCGCTGTCTCATTGAGGAAGACGGTGGAAACCACCGTCCTCCACCGCGCATGAATAGTACTTAGGGCTTCCTGGTTCACTCGTTTGAATGTCACTGTACGTGCGCCTTTCACCACGCCATCCTGCGTTCGATTCCTCATGGCGTGCGCATCTTTTTTTCATTTTAATTCCTCTTTGAGGCGAAACGCAACGTTTAAATAGAAACGCGCTTTGGACCGGTTTAGCCTGGGTTCGATCCTTCCACATGTATGTTTTGATGTTCCATTGGTTTCTTTTTGAAGCGCTACTATTGACCTGAAGTGCATGGGTTCGAGTCTTGCACTGAGCATTTCTGAATTTTATTTCCAGCGCCTCTTTTGATTGCCTTAACCTGGGTTCGAATCTTAGTGTTATTTGTTTCCAATTGCATTCACATATCATTGTCCAATCAATCTTCATGTTATTCATTTTATTTCATGTTAATTCAAAAATTCATAACAAATTGAAAACAAGTCCAATTTAATCCATTCTTTTTTCCACATGTTCATCTTGATATCTATTATTTTTAGATGTCATTTGTGTGATTTTATCATTTCTGGATTTTTGAATGTGAACTGATGTTTGAACATGTATGCAAATCTACGATGCTTCATTCAATTAATTGTGAAATGCTCATTGCTTGTCCAATTGCCATGAAATTTAATATGCTCATTCATAACATGTTACAGGATTTTTGAGCTTTTATTTGGCATTTTTAGCACAATCCCTCACTATTTTAGACACATGAATATATGGTGTGACAATGTGTGTCACACATTTGGATGTTGATCTTGTTCATTTTCATACACATGTCATTTGTTATCTTCTGGACTTAATTTTTGGCATGAGGCTTGTGTTTAACATGTTGATATTACATAAAAAATTTCATGATCATTGGATGTGTTTCTGATTTAATGTGCATTTTCTCATTTGTATGTCCAATTGTTGATCATCTTGTGTGCCTTTGCCTTATTTTGCTCACTTGAAGCCTTTGCCTTATGATTTGAGTTTGATCCTTTTTAGGACATGTTCTTACTTGTTTAAATGTGCTTCATGTTGAATATTGGCTGCTGTTTTGACTTTTTGCTTTGCCTTTGACCCTAGTCTTTGCACTAGTGGTTTGTACTTACCTTTTGAGCTTTGTATTTCAGGTTCAAGCACTTAGCTCTAATGGTTGACTTGATCTCATGACTTGAGATGCAAGTTATTATGTACACTAACCTTTGTTGTGTTGTAGGTTCCTTGGTGATGAACTCATTTGAGTTGTTTACACATAGGGCTTGTATTGTGTAAATATTGAGGAACCACTGTTGTGTCTGTTTGATTTGTCTGAATGTGAATATTGACTTGTTTGACTTTCTTACAGGTACATTAGTCGCTTTTAGTTCATTGCTTGAGTTGTGCTTTGCTTGTGGTTGTTATACCACCTAGGTAATCATTCTCTAACTCCATGTAGTTTGGAAGCCCTGTCGTTTCTTTTGGCAGGCATTTGGCTGAAGTCCTCCTTAAGAGGCAATGACTGTGATTGTTTATATTTGTGCTAAAGACCTCCTTGTCGAGGCATGTGACTTAAGTCCTCCTAAGTGAAGAGGCGATTGGCAGATAGAAGGGATTAGCAATCAATCCCATGCTATTAAGTTGAGTCTTTCATTATGCTCGCACTACGTGTTGATGCTTTTGAATAAACACCCAAGATCCTTGTATATAGAGTCAGTCAAGTGGAGTAGGGTCTCACATTTTGGATCCCCACGTTTTCATTGATTGAAGCTCACCCAGGCCCGGGTTAAGAGCTATGAGGGCTTACCCTCATTACCTTTTCATCTGCTCACCCTGACGGTCAATGTTAGTGGTTAAGGGCCTCAGATACCATTCCAGTGTTGGCTTGTTTGTCGAGGTTGATATGACCCCTTGACTAAAGCCCAGCCTTGTATGAGCCGCTTGTTTGCATATAGTGTGTGATACCTGTTCACCTGTGTTTGTTTACTTGTTGTTTAGGCTAGCTTGCTTCCTGTGTGAGTTAGGTTCTGATTAGAGACCTCAACATAGGGATCGTTTGCATGACAACTTCTAGGCTCGAGTCGTAGTCTCCCTTTTAGTTGTTATCTCCCTAGTCTCTGGTTAGGAGAAAGTTTCTCCCCTGTTAAGGGGAACTACGTTGCCCTGATCCTCATACCAGATGAGGTACGTAGGCAGGAGATCGTGCGAGATCTCTCCGGGCACCCTTTTCTTTTTCTGTGTGCGTTTTGTTTGACAGCTATTAGGTCCGAGTTCCCAACTCCCTTCTAGTCTGTGTGTTCTCCCTTTTCTTTTTTGCGTGCGTTTTGTTTGACAACAATTAGGTCCGAGTTCCCGACTCCCTTCTAGTCCGTGTGTTCACCCTTTCTCTTTTTGCGTGTGTTTTGCTTGGCAGCTACTAGGCTCGAGTTCCAGACTCCCTTTTAGTTTGTCAACCTGATCTCTTTCTTTGGTGTTCGCTGGTTAGCGATTGCTTATCTGTTTGGAGTTAGATGTAAGACCATTGATTGGATATCTGTTTCCTGTTTTGCTTTGTGGAGTTAGATGTAAGACCATTGATTGGCATTCTGTTTCCCTGTTTGCTTTGTTCGGAGTTGGATGTAAGCCCAGCTATTGGCATTCCGTTTCCTTGTTGAGTTTTTCTTGAGACGTCTCAGCGTCCCTGTGTTGTGTTTTGTTTCGGCGTGCGTTAGCCGAAATACGGTAGCTCTGATTGTCATTCCAGATGAGATACGTAGGCATAGGATGCGATATGCTAGCGAGCCTGTTTCTCATTTCCCTGAACTACGTTGACTCTGATGTTTGTTTCTGACAAACTACGTAGGCCCAGGATACGACATCCTGCCGAGTCCGCTTCTTCCGTCTTTCACCTGTCTTGTTATTCCAGTGTGTACAGTGTTTGAGCAGTTTTTTTAGCAAACTTGTTCTATTATTTTTGAGCGTGGATCCCGTCGAGTACGACGGACGTGAGGGGGTGCTAATACCTTTCCCTTGCGTAACCGACACCCGTGCCTTGCAATCTCTGGTCGTAAGACCATTCCTTTCCCTTTTCCAGGTTTACTTCGAGCATTTCCTTTCCCTCCTTTGGGATAAATAACGCACGGTGGCGGCTCTGTGTCTTTTCCCGCCGGTTGTTTTTCGCGTATGCGACAGAAACCTCGAATGGTAGCCTTCTCAAAATCTCTGGATAATAAGGCTTGGTAGGTTGTGTTAACA
Source organism: Lathyrus oleraceus (assembly GCF_024323335.1). Classification (NCBI taxonomy): domain Eukaryota; kingdom Viridiplantae; phylum Streptophyta; class Magnoliopsida; order Fabales; family Fabaceae; genus Lathyrus; species Lathyrus oleraceus. Next base: position 329,339,462 of record NC_066580.1, read on the forward strand.
GGATGGGTTCATCCAGTAGTTACTAAGGAAGGAGCAGCCACAACTGACAAGAAGCCTGAAGAATAATGGACCAAGGAGGAGGATGATCTAGCCCTTGGAAATTCTAAAGCAATGAATGCAATATTCAATGGGGTAGACCAGAATATTTTCAGGTTGGTAAACAACTGTGAAGTGGCCAAAGATGCTTGGGACATTCTCAAGACCACTCATGAAGGCACCTCTAAGGTAAAGATGTCTAGACTTCAGTTGCTCACCTCCAAGTTTGAAAATTTAAGGATGAAAGAAGATGAAAACATTCATGAATTTCACATGAGTATCCTTGAAATTGCTAATGCCTCAGGAGCCCTAGGAGAGAAGATGACAGATGAAAAACTGGTAAGAAAAATACTCAGGTCACTCCCTAAGAGATTTGCTATGAAGGTGACTGCCATAGAATAGTCTTACGACATTTCCAACATGAGGGTTGATGAACTAATTGGTTCCCTCCAATCATTTGAGATAGGATTAAATGATGGTTTCGAAAAGAAAACCAAGAGCATGGCTTTTATGTCAAACACAGAAGAGGAAAAGAGTCAGGAGGTTGATGAAGATTTGGTCAATGAAGTAGCAATGCTGGGAAGACAGTTCAATAAACTGTTGAAAAAGATGGATGTAAGATCTAAGGCAAATGTCAAGCACATCGCATCTGACATCAGTAAATCCAACAATGCTGGAAGAAGAGCAAGATCAGATGAGAAGCCCAAATAAGGAAAAGACGTACAATGCTATGAGTGTGATAGGTATGGACACATCAGGACTGAATGTGGAACTTACCTCAAGAAGCAGAAGATGAGTCTTGCTGCCACTTGGTCTGATGAGAGTGAAATAGAGGAAGCTGCAAATCTTGTGACTGCTTTTACAGGAAGATAGGGATCTGATGAAGACTCAAGTGATGATGAAGTAACCTTTGAAGAATTGGCCTCTACCTACAGAAAGTTGTGTCACAAAAGTGTAGAGCTGTGCAAATGGATTGAAAGCCAGAAGAAGGAAATAACTCAAATTAAGAATGAGAAGGTAGAATACTTGGAAACCATCTCCAAATTACAAACAGAAGCAGTGGTTCTGAAAGCCAAGCTAGATGAAAATCAACAAGCTGAAAGTCAGAAGATAGCACAGCTGGAGAGTGAGAAGGCAGACCATGTGAAAACCATCACTAAGTTGAAAATTGAAGCCATGTTCCTAAATTCTAAACTAGAAGAGATGACCAAGTATGTAAGAATGTTGAGAAATGGATCTGACCCCTTAGACAAGATTCTTCAAACTGGACAAATGACAGGAGACAAATCTGGCATTGGGTACAATGACTCAAAGCCTGAGAGGAGTTACACTGGTGTCAATCCTCAAGCCAAACCTAAGTGCATCCATAAGAAAAGTAAACCTGTGATGTCACATCATATGTCACAACACTAGAGGAGAAAACAGCAGAAGGGGAGACACCAAAGATGGAGATGCCATTATTATGGGAAATATTGTCATTTGAAGCCTTTCTGATATGAGTTGTATGGTTATCTTAGCCATGTTCATCATCAGAATCACTATCAACCCAGACCTAATTAGCACAGTCCTATCATCAAGAAGCAATGAGTGCCTAAGACTAATATTACAAGTCTAATAGCTCACATTCCCCTCAGAATCCCAGCCAAAGAAGAGTGGTATTTTGATAGTGGATGCTCCAGACACATGACTGGAAACCAAGACCTTCTAACTGACCTGCATCATCATACCATAAACCATGTAACCTTTGCAGATGGAGGAAAAGGTGAAATCAAGGGAACATGTAAGCTTGATTGTCTTGAAGTTCCTAAACGTGACAAGGTTCTACTTTTTAAGGGTTTGACTGCAAATCTAATAAGCATCAGTCAACTATGTGATCAAGGTTTGAATGTTAACTTCACCAAAACTGAATGTCTAATTTTTAACAAAGATAGTGAAGTCATTATGAAAGGAATCAGGACCAAAGACAACTGTTACATATGGAGCTCTCAAATGGGTTATTCCACAAAGTGTTCATATGTCAAAGAGGAAGAGATGAAGATAAGTATAACTGCTAGAAGAACCCTCAAGAATAGTGAGAGACATGTCTGTGGGAAATGTCAGACAAAGATGTCACACCAGAAGCTCAGACTTAACCTCGCTTACAAAAGAGAAAAGGTCATGATTGCCCAAACAACTGAGAGGTTAGATCAAATAGGGGGACATGTGACTAGTTATAGGCAGTTTGAAATTGGAGAGAGCCTTGTTGGAATTGGACCACAAAGGACTGTGTGTCTATCTCAAAGGAAAAGTACCAAGAACAATGTGGAGAAGATTGAGATGGAGAGTGAAAGGACTCTTGTTCCTACACATTTGAAAGATAAAAATGAGGTTGATGATGAAAATATATCAGAAGAAAGAAGTTGTTCTCAACTAAGTTGGATGGAACTGTTAATAATTGCATACAATGTCACACACGATGTCATGACATTGTATTATGACAACCTGAATATTGCAACAATTTCCAAAAATCATAGTCAGCACAGTTGGACTAAGTACATTGTGTGTTGTCAACACTCTATTAGAAAATGTGTAAAAGATAAATTCATAAGTCTAAAGCGTGAAATGCAATCAGCTGATGAGTTTGCTAGGGATTTGATTGATAATCAATTTTAATATGTAAGAGGGAAATTAGGGACTTGGATTCTTGAGAAAGTATGGCAATTAATGTGGAGTGGAAAAGGTAACAAAAATATTGTCTGCCCAATTAAAAGAAAGAGCCACATTAATAATGAATCATTCCCTAGTATTGGAAATAGTATCTATGCCATTTGCATGCTCTACCTGAACACAACTCTTTCCATCTTCATCAAACTACTCAGAGAACCTCTGATAGGGCAAAGAAATTTCCTTCAAAAGTTCAACAACATGTTTCAACATCCATCATCATCTAGCTCAAAACCCTTTCATCATACAAGAACTCCCTCCATGGAGTTTCTATATGAAGATTTGATGGACGTGACTCCTCTGTGTATGATACTAGGTGACGTCCCAGGCCCATCTTCCATGGCTGGAACTAAGCAAGTTACTAGGATTCTGAATGAAGAACATGGAGTCAAGGATATTTGTACTCCTCTGTCCAGAAGGGACCCCTCTTTTGAGGTGGAAACCCAAGTTGAGAAAGATGATGACTCATCTAAGACAGAAAAGGAAGTAGCTGCTGAGGGATTATGTTCTCTTGGGAAAAATTTACCTAGCAAGAAACCAGCTAGCATGTCTCCTGATACTACTAAGGATAGTATTGATTTGGAGGAAGAGAGTTCAGAGGAAGAGGCTGACACCTTGGTTCACCATGTGAAACCAAGTGCTACTGGGAAATTGAAGACTAGGAAAGGAAAAACTGTGGCTGAAATGATGACATCCAGGACTAGGAAGAAGACTGCTGGTGTAGGACCCTCCAAATCATGGAGCAAGGTTGAGGTTAAGAAGAGGAGAGAAAGTGAGAGTTCTGACTCTGATGCGGATGTCGAAGACGATGTCCCAGACATCTCCCCTGCAAAAAGACAGGCTGTTAAGAAGTGTCCAGGCAAAGCTGCAGCTGTACACTTAGACAACATCTCTTTTCACTTAGAAGATGGTACTGCGAAATGGAAGTTTGTCATTCAGAGGAGGGTAGCGGTTGAAAGAGAGCTGGTAAAAGAGGCTGTTGAAGTAAAGGGAGTCATGGAATTAATCAAGAATGCTGGATTGATGAAGACTATGGTTGCTCTGCCCTAATGCTATGAGGGGTTGGTAAAAGAATTTGTTGTAAATATCCCTGAGGAGATTTCTGAAAGGAGCAGCAGGGAATTTTGCAATGTTTTTGTAAGGGGTAGGTGTGTGAGATTCTAACCAACCATCATCAACAAGTTGCTAGGGAGAGGAACTGATGGAGGAGTGGATCTAGAGGGACCATACCAATAATGAAACAATTTGCATCCGATTGACGGCTAATAGTTTTTTTCTCCAGTAAAACACACATGAAATTCATCAAATCCCACGTACAAATTACTATTCCTCTCTCCCAAATTAAAGAGAAGACAACCCAATGAAAAAAGCTACTAATACTCCATCATCCTGCAAAAAACTCCTTTCCGACCTTCATCTTCCACACCCACATTCACTTCTTGTAGGCTTCATCATTCTTTATCCAATTGTAGGCTTCATCGTTCTTCATCAAGCTTCGTTGTTCAAGCGACAAGTTTCAGGTGAAAAAATATATGGTTTGAAAATGGGTAGACGCAAAACCTCATCAATTGGAAACTCAAGTGAATTCAGTTTACCCAGATGTGTATGTAATGAACCAATAAAGATGTGGGCCTCAAACTCCATTGAACACCCCAATAGGAAATTTTGGAAATGTCAAGATTCAGGGCTAAGCAAGACATTAATTTTTTCTCAATTTTTCTCTTAATTTTAACTGATACTCATTCTTATTTTGTACCTAATTATAGAGTGTGGTAAGCTGTGAATTATTCATCTGGACAATGAAGTTGGTCAGGTTCAAATAACTTAGAAGATTCCCATAAATTGTAAAAACTGTGAAATGGTAATGGCTTATTTGAGGGAATTTGGGAAGCACATGGGCAAGGAAGCTGGAAGGGAATTTGGCAATAAATTTGGTGTAGAAGTCAGTTCAAAGATGCATGAAAAGACCAAGAAGAAGCTTGAAATGGAGAAGAACAAAATTTATTGTTTGATGGTTACACTTTTTGTTGTCCTTGATTTTGTTTTCCATAGTTGTCAAGTTCATGTTATATTAGTTTATCAGATGATATTGTGATGTTTGAATTCTATCAATTATGATGTTCATGTATTATTAGTTTATCTAATGGAAAATTTATGTTTTTCTTACAATTGTGATGTTAGATTTTTGTAAAATTTGGTTTTGGTTTCAATTGGCAAATTTTGTTTTGGTCAATTTATGTCATGTGGCCATTTGATTAAGTGCATAATCAGAAGCATAAAATTAAAATTATGTCGAATAATCAATTGTCTCAAATGAAGGTGAACATATCATAGATGATTAGAAGCATATAAAGTGCATAAATCATTACACTCACAGTATAAATTCATTACATTTCAAAATGATTACATACTATTTGGCTCATAAGGCATACAAAACTCATTACAAAATTATAACATTTGTCATTCATTTTTCCTCCAAGATTTCATTGATCTCAGACACACACCCAACTTTGAATCAGATCCATGAGCAGTTTTTCCTTGTGTCATAGTTCTTTTATTATGCCCTGTCAATGTTATAGGCTGGTCAGAATTCGAACCAGGACCTATAATTGGTTTTTGAAACACTTTCATCTTCAATTCTCACTTTTCTTCTTTCTCAAATTCATAAATGGTTTTTGAATTTTCTGATGTTGTGGTCCAATCTGACTTGTTTCAACCACATTTGAATCAACTTTACTTGCTTGAACCACACTTGATTTAGGCTGACATGGTGCAACAACATCATCACCAACATGACTTGCATCATCTTGAACATTACTTGTATAAACTTGAATATGACTTCCATTAGCTAGGAAATGACTTGCATCAACTAGAACATCACTTCCATTAACATTGTCCTTCTTTTGATCAACTCCATCCCGATTTGCTTTGGGTTTCCTCTACAAAAAAAAGAAGATGTTCTATTACATTCAGTTCATGATAGTGCAAGGATATAAAAGGTGGTAGTTTAGAAAACTACTTCTTTATTTCAAAGGATTAGGATCTTGTGTTTGGATTTTCGATGACATTTCATTGTGACCAAATTTATCACATTTGGTACACTCATAATCTACACAGGGCCTTCTTCACCTAGAACTATTCTCACCACATTCCCTAATTCTAACCTTCCCAGGTCTCCCTGGTCCACTTTTTTACACCGGTCGTTATAGTTCATCAATTTGAACTTCAGGCCACATGTCATGCCCATTTATAGGACTCATAGAAAAATCATAACATAATGCTTACTTTTGCCTTTAATAACAGTCATCCATAAAATCTTCATGGTTTTGATTCCTATAAATCCATGCATCCACATCATGCCTACATGGAATACCAACCCATTCTCAAAAATTAAGCTACAAGATCTTTTGGAAATGTCAACAATAAATTCTTGAGTGTTGAATGAATGTTTAACCTGAAATTGTTCAGTATTGACCAAGTTGGCATTCAATAACCACTCATAAAAACCTCCATATCTAACCTCTTCCTAGGCATTTACATAACTCTATGTAGCCATTTCTCAAGTTTCTTGGCAGATGTTGCTAACTTGTTCATAAGGCATTTTCTAATCCATTTGCACATGGTTAATTTAGGCTTATCCCTTGCAACTAAAACAGTGGCATTAAATGACTCAACAATGTTATTAATTAAAACATCATATTTGGGGTCAAAATTAAATACATTCTTACACCAACATTTGGTAGAAACTCCCATTATCCAATTCCAAGCCTTAACATCCACTTATTTCAGTCCATTTATCTTTTACAGCCGAACTTGATAGTAAGTTGCCTTTGCAACTCCCATCATCGAATTCCTTATATGTGTGACACCTCCAAACTTTTTCTTAAAATTTGCATACAACTGTCTAAGACATAACCTATGCTTAACTATTTCAAACATTTCTTAAAAAACAATCACTATTCCCTATAACAAAGAAACAAATTTAATCCATGCAATAGGTTATCAACACTTATTGAAATAAACATTATTAACTACATACCATTTGTTGATCTGAAACTAATACATGTATTCTATCTTTTCCAACTTATTCCATTAATAACTGTAGAAACCACGTCCAACTCTCCTTTGTTTCAATTTCAACAACACCAAAATCCAAAGGAAAATATTGATCATTGGGTTCCCTACCCACAACAATTAGGAGTGGTCCACCATATTTTGTCTTTAGATGTCAACCATTAACTACAACAAATGGTATACATCCATTTATGAAACCCTTATTTGAATCATCAAAACAAAAGTAATGATATAAACCATGGTAGTATTGATGGGCTTGGTCTTTCGACATTGATCTTTACACTATTTTTTGGATTAACTATTGTTAACTCAACAACATACCTCTGTAGGTTTGCATATTTCTTATCAACATCTCCTTTAATAACTTTCTTTGCAATCAAAATTTCCTTACATGCTCTAGCGACACTTATCCCCACAGAGAAATTTTGTCTCATATCTTGCATTATATCACGTATTCTCACTATTTCAGAAGTTTTCATTTTCTTCACTACTGGCTTGCCACCCACTTTGAGTTTACATATTTATTATTAAAAACCCTGAAACATGTGTGGGTATTCACCAATGTATTTATAGCATAAGTATGCTTATTACCCACTTTAGAGCATAACACTAAAAACCACATTTAGCCTTGCATTCTACCCTCACCCTATACCTCTCGTTTTTCACAAATTAATTTCCCTAGCATTTAATGCTAACCATTCACAGATTACATCCCTAAAATCAGCTAGTGAATTAAACAAACCCTAATTTGGGACGAAACTTCGTGCTTCGTGATGCTTCAATGGTGTTCTTCGAATTCGTCTCCTCGATGGATTCAATGGATGTTTCTTAATTTGGAACCAAACAAACCCTAATGTTTATAGGGGGAGGAGGCGTGCAATTTGTAAGACCCCAGTTTTGACCCTAAGATCCCTCATGTTATCTCATCATATGGATTGCCTTTGGGATCACACCTTGGCATCACCCTTACCCCTCATTAATTGGGTTTGCACTGGGGGAGATCACCAAGCACATTTTATTGTATCATACTTTATTTTACTAACCAAAATTCCAAAAATATGTCTATGTATAGCTTTGTTTCTTTTTTAGGTAGTGTGTGCATCCACCAATGCCTCGTCAAGCTCACAACTAGGGTTTGAGACCCTCAGTTCAAGGAGATCAATCAAGATATGGTTCAAAATGGTTCTATAAATCATATATGGATCCCCATGTTCTTTATTTGTCATTTTGATCAAGAATTCATCAAGAGTTTGAATGTTCTTTTCCTTGGAAGCCCTAATTCATCTGAGTATCTTGTGTGACTTCCTCAACAAGTTTCTTTAACAACTGGTCAAATATTTCAAAGTATACTTCATCATACATTATATTATACATATATGATCCTCCATGAGTCCAAGAGATCAAGATAACTTCAAGTTTGCAAGTTGGTTCATGGTGGTTGACCAGTGAAAGTCAACTAGTCAAAATTGGGTTTCCCTAGACCCTATCTCCTACAATGTTTATCATATGAAAATAATTCCAAGACCAAAGTTACTCCTTATGACATTCCAAAAAAATTTCATGTTTAGGTCAAGAGCTAGTTTTGCTTGCAAAGTCATTTTTTATGGTGAAAGATTATAGGTCATTTTGTTTGAACCCTAGTTAGGAGGTCCACTTCCAAGGACCATAACTTGCTCAATTTTTATGAGATTAAGACCATTCAAGTTTCATGATAAAATTCAATATGTCCTATCCAACTTTTATTCTTTGAATAAGTTCAAATTCAACTTCCAAACGCATGTTCCAAGAGGAAACATTATAGGTCATTTTCGGCCATTACCATTGAACAAGAGATTTTCCTCAACTTCTAAAATTCATAACTCCTTCATGCCAAATCCAAATTAGGTCAAACTTGTGACCAAATTTAATAGTTTTGAAATAGATACAACTTTGATTAATGTTCTTTTTCCATTTGTAGCCCATAAAAGAAGTTATTCAAGATGGAAGAAGTGAACATTTGACTTGGTACTTAGAAAAAATTCATTTATGTTTGATTTTCCAAACTTCCACCTCAAATTTAGTCATGATCCAAGAATCAAATGGAAATTTTTTCAGCATGAAAGTTGTTCCCCTTGATCTCACCTTTCCAAAAAGTCTAAGATCATCTCATTTGGCCAAGGATTTAGGGACTTGCGCATGAGTTCTTCACAAGGTTCCATTTGGTAAGATGTATGGTCAAATTCATTTCCTTTATGCATGGTTATGTGACATCATTTCAGGTTGGATAACACAAAATACTAGATCATTTGGCATCATTTTATGGGCCTATTACACACCCATGCATCCATGCGATGGTGAATTTCTATTTTTGGCATTTTGAAGGAAGTGTGTGGAAAGCAACTGCATGGCCTATAAATAAGACTCCTCATGCTCAGAATTGGGGAGACCTTTCCCAAGCTTTGATCATGCAACCATAACCCTCACCATTAGAGAATAAACTTGAAGGATTTCAATTGAAAATTGAGTTTCAGTTTCACTTCAGTTTTGAAGTTGAAACTCCAAGAATCCAACGCCTTCCTTGATTCAATTCACTTCCTACAAGCATCTGAAGTCAAGACAAGGCCAATTGGAAGCAAGGTCAAGCAATATTAAAGCTCCCTCGAAGGTGATTTTTCAGAAACTTCATCTTTTCGATTCTCTCTCAATTCTTCACCATTCTCTTTGATTTTTGGTTGGCTTTAGACCAATGTAGGCAATGAGATTGAGTTGCTTTTAGGTCAAATCGAAGCAACTCAGTTCATGATCCTCAAAATTCAAATCCTTGTATCCTTTTATACACTTGGAATTGGATAAAATTGAGGCCAAATTCGAGCTCCTTAGAATTTTCCTTTAAATCCATGTTCTTATTTTTCATTTTAGTGGTGGTTGATGGTGGATCAGTCCGGTGAGGTCCACCGGAGAAGAAGACCGGAGCCCTAGCTCCGATGGTGTATTGGCACGCCTCCTGACCATCAGATCATGTTCAAACCTTTTAATCTCAGCCACTCTTTTGAATTACCACATGTGTGATGCTTTGACTGAGGTGCATCGCGGATATTGCATGTGTGGCCATCAGATCTGCCACCTCAATTAATGAGGGAGATCTGATGGCCCTTGTTTTTTCTAATTTATTTTTATTTTCTGAATTCTCATTTAATTGCTTTATTTTATTTAATTCATAGAAATTTAATTTTTAATCCAAAAAATATAGGACTTTCACCAAAAATCTTTAAATATTTTTCTCTTTCATATTCTAAATGAAAAATATTTTTTGGATTAATTTTGGTATTTTTCATGAATTAAATGTTTTTATTCATATTTTTAATTGTTTAAAAATACTTCAGACTTTTCAAAAATAGTGAAATTTGTTTGTCTAAGGTCCTTTGACCTTGTTTGACCTAGGATAAATCTCTTTGCCATTTATTTCGTGTTTTGAAGGGATTTTAGGTTTTGACAAAATTTAAGTGTATTTTAATTCATTTTTAATTGGATTTTTAATTGATTAAATGCTTAAAAATAATGTTGAGCCATTTTTATGGTCTTGTGATGTTTGACTTTCTTGGTCATTTTGTGTTTCTATCTTCCCCTCCCTTTTCATTTTCTTTCCCATTCTTTCCCATTCCCTCATTTGACCAATGAAATTTCTAATGTCTAAAGGCTAATTGATTCATCAATGACCTTGTGTAAGATGAATCAATACAAGTATGATTGAGATACATCCTTCCCTTTTGATCTTTTCATTTAGAGTATGGTATGTTTTAGGAGTTTGGTTCTTCATACCAAATATCTAACATGCATTAACACCTAAATTTTTATTTCTCGGCCTCAGATAGTTGTGACTTCTACATAAGTCCAATTACGATTGCTTAACATAGAGCTAAATTTCACCCTAATGGCATAACATTCTAGTAAGTGAGATTGTAAGTCTCCCAATCTTCATGGCATTGTGTGAAGACTTGACCTTTTTTCCTTTCTTGAGAGCTAATGACATACTTGTTGAATTATCCAAGTTGGAGCACTTCTCATGGTAGATATCTTGGTTCAAGGATTCATACTTGTGAATGAATGGTTGAGTGTTCTCTAAAGAATGACTTAATCAATTAAAAAATACCACTAACACTTGACTAACCTTGACTAACATTTTACTAATTCTTTTTAATATTGTTTTTCTTTCAAATCATTTACTTTATGCAATTTAAATTTCAGTCATTTACCATTCATTTCCATTTACATTTCATTTAACTTGTTTATGTTTATGTCATTTTCACTTTGCTCATTTGAGTCATATCGTGTGTGTGTGTGTGTGTATTTTGGTTTTGTTTGTGGTCTTAGGACCTTAACTATTATTTTGAGATTTGTTTGAGTTCATCTGTTACTCTGTCTTTATGCCTAACTATTATTTTGATCTTGTGTTTGATGCTTTGCTCTGAGTTGATCAAGGAATATTTCATCTGATACATGAGAAGACAAAGAAGACAGCTAGCTTTTGGATTGCTTGCTTGGATATGGCTATCTTTATTTAATGCCTTGATCTTGATGATGTATGGATATTTCTCATTGTTTATTTGCTATTGTTTGATTAAAAGTCCAAAGGAAAATGGGGTCTAAATGACATTCTTGTGTGTTGGATTGCATCCCATTAGTCAGATCTTTTCAACACTTAACTTTTAATTTATGCTTAGCATAGCCTCTTCATCTCCTCCCACTTTTTAAATTTCAAATATCTCCCCCCCTTTTCAAAAACTTGTCTTTTCCTGTGATTTCAAACTTAGACTTTATTTTAATGATTAGAAACTTTGGCCTTATGCCATTGAATTTTCAAACTCTTTCTTAAATCAAATTTTTAAACAAATTTAATCATATTGACTTAAAATTTCAAAATACAAAAAGAACTAACAACTTCATTCAAACTTTTGGCCCTTTTGAGCCTTTTCTTATTAAACCTTTTATTAAAAGCAATTCACCAACTTTGAAATTTTTACCACGAACTACGAGGTTTTGACCCTCATTTTTTAAGTTGGAACGTAGGCACAAGACCAAAGGTCTTGCCAAACACAAAAATAGAATCAATAAATTATTTTCTTACCCCCACACTCTATTTTACCAAACATCATTTATAACAAAAACACATGCACACTTAAAAAAGGGCTCCCTAGGAGTACCTAGGACACTTTGGGTGTTAACTCCTTCCCTTTGTGTAACCAACCCCATTACCTGTAATCTCTGGAATTTTATTATTTTTTATTTGAAAACTTCTTATCTTTGGGTTTTGTTCATATTTTTCCCTTTCCCTTTGCAAAAAATAAAAGTGTGGTGGCGACTCTGGTTTTATTGATGTTAAGCTTATCCATAACTTGATGGTCATGAACTCACTGCTACAGAAATTAAGTGGAAATTATGCTAGGGAGTAGTCCTCAATGGGTTTAGCCTACTTTTTTATGTGTATATATTTGTGTATTTTATGTTTATATATTTTGTTTGCATGATAGAATATGTATGTTGTGCTTGGTAATCTCTGAGTGGTGAGAAAATTTCTAACCCGTACTTGACTATAATTAAGATAGGAGGATGGTATAGTCATGTTCAATTTGTGTGGAGTAGTCCTTAACAAGTTGGCTTGAGACCCATCTACTCAGTGGGGACCCTTTTGGAGTTACTAATGTCACACAAGTTATTTATGGATAAGCATTACTTTCTCTGATTTGGGGTCCGAGAAGCTGAGGGTCGTAGAACATTTAACCTAACTTGGCCTATTTAGGACGTAGTGCGGAGACTATTCAGGTGTAGACCTAATAACAGTTGTTACGCGATACTATACTCAGACGAGTTTCTCTTGAGAATATTATGGATTGATGAGTTAGTCATCCTAATCTATAATATCTGATAGATGGGATTAAGATTATGGGAGCTTCTTAGAACATGATATACAGGTTTTTATCCTTAGTACACTCCTTTGGGATGATTCTTAACCTGACTCAATACTCGTGACTCATAACAAACCCTTTAATTCTTGGTTGATCCAATGAAGTCTTGTCAATATCAATGGAACTTGGGTGTTGATCAGGTGAAAACTATAATCCACAAAAATGGATGATTGATCTTGATGATGACTTGATCTATCCTTTAACCTTTGTTTGTATTTGTGATTGTTGCATTAATGCATACATGCGCATCATAACATTTGTTGATTCTAAGTGTTGGCAGCAAGTTTGGTAAAACAAAGAGTGTTAACAAGATGTTATGTGTGATGTCTTAACATGAGATATCCTATGTACCTGCTGGAGTTCAAGAACATGTTCATGAAGGATTGTTTCAGAATGTCATAAACAAGGTCATGGCATCTGATATATGTGTACCTGCTGGAGCTTAAATGAAAGGCATGTTCATGCAGGATTGTTTCAAGAAGTCATACACAAGGTCATGACATCTGATATGGTTGTACCTGTTGGAAGTTATAAAAGGAATTATGGAATTATACAGGATTTTTCCAGGATGTCAGATCCGATGTCATGACATCCTGTACACAAAACATTCAGTGTGAATGTCTGGTGTTTTGTGATTGCATAATTAATGGCAATCTATGTATGATGGAAGATCTGATTTGCAGGCGCATTCAATCATGGATTACAACCTGATTTACTTATTTTCCAAGGAGATCTAAACAGCTGTCATGAAAAGATTTAATTGGAAAATAGATTTAGGGTTTTCAAGATGTCTATGTCCAGCTGAAAGCTTCTATGAAAAGGGAGAGCTAGGGTTTGTGTCTATTTAGTCGTGAGACTTGTAAGCCATTCAAGTCTATTTAGAACACAACTAATACTGAGCGAAATATATAGAGAGATCTAGGGTTTGTGTCTATTTAGTCGTGAGACTTGTAAGCCATTCAAGTCATCTTTTGATGATTGAATTGGACTGATTTGTGGTTGTAATTTGTCACTCTAAAGCTGTTAAGCAAGAGTGTGTGTCTACTTGATCAAAGCTGTGAAGCAAGATCAAGTGTGTGTCTTCTTGATCAAAGTTGTGAAGCAAGATCAAGAGTGTGTCTTCTTGATTGAAACTGTGAAGTAAAATCAAGAGTGTGTTATTGAAAAGTGTTTTCTTTTCTCAAGGGATTATTGTTTAAGATCACAGGTGTGATCGTAGGGAAGTGAGTGGGTTCTCATATCTAAGAGTGCTTAGGTAGAAATTGCACGGGTAGAGATTAGGTGAGAAAGAATAAAACTTGTTGAAGTGTACGAAGAGTCTTTGAACTGATTCTATTTTAGTGAATTTCCTTCCTGGCTTGGTAGCTGCCAGATGTAGGTGAGTTGGATCGAATTGGGTTAACAATTGCTTGTGTATCTTGCATTACTATTCTCTATCTTTATTCTGTTTGCATTACTCAGATATTAGTGTTGTGACATTACCTTAGACATCTCATATCTGATACCAGAATTTCAATTGGTATCAGAGTAGGCATCCTGCTCTAGTTCTGGGTGAGATCTAGGGGCAATACTTTCTGGTACAATGGAGAGATGGAGGATCTGTTCACAGGCCACCGATTTTGGATGGATCTAACTATGACTATTGGAAACTATAACACCTCAAAATTTGCCCTCCTCTTCTTGGGACTAGTTTAGCATATTTCATTTCATGTTTTAGGACATTAGGCATTTGCATTTTTGCATATCATTTGAAATAAAGGAGGCCATCCTCCAAAGTCTTTCTCAGAAGATGAAGAAGTTACATGATTCAAGCCTGAGGGTCTATGTGAATTGATGATCAGCCATCTGAGGGTTGGCACCTCAATTAGGGTTTTCTTGATCCTTCAAAGGTTATGAGTATTATCTTGTGTGCAAGGATATGTCACCATCATCTTGGTTTTGTCATCCTCAAGGGTTTCATTGCTCATGCTCATGTTCCTCTAGATTAGGGTTTTGACCTCTGGTCAACCCTAATTATTTGCATTCTTCCAGCTAGGGTTTCTAAAGGAGGTGAGGTATTTTTATTGGGGTGAAGACCACATGACTATTCCAAAGAGCTTGTATAAGCCAAGGTTCATTTTGAAGCAATTTTACCAAGTGGTAGAGGTCCAAAGTCATCAGTGCATTTTCAGGTCATCTAGGGCCCATACAAGTCAATTGACAGTCAATTGAGGGCTAGGAGGTGGGGAAATGGTTTGAGACACTTAATTCATGTCCACAAGAGGCTTATTCATCATGTCAAACATCTACCTTGAAGATTTTGAAGTCAGATCAAAAGTTTCCCAAAATGGAAAGTGACCTGTAATTTCAAGTTTCCAAAAATGGCAAGTTTTTGGACCACATTCAACTTGACTTTCCAACATCAAAGAAGCTTCAAATGAAATTTTGGTCAACATGAAAGTTGAAGATCTTTCTTTCCCATTTCCAAAAATTCCAAGATCATGAGCATCTGATGAATGGTTGAGAAGTTATGAGCAAATCATCACCAAGTGTGCATGAAACTTCAAAGTGCCATAACTTTTGATCCAAAACCCCATTTTAAGCCACTCTTTTTGCATATTGCTTCTCATGACCTATATTTTCCAAATCCATCACTGCATTGCATGAATTTAACTCATATGATCATTGGTGCATACATGTGCTTTTTGGAGGGAAAATGAAGAATTTAAACTTGGGGCATCACATGAACTTAATTCCATTGCCATTGTGTTCCTTGGTTGATTTTAAGAGCATTTGAGCCATGCATGTGTACTGTTCACGTCCATTTTGCCATGCATAAGGTGAATTTTGCAATTTGGTCATACACCTCATTTTTCATTAAACTTTCATTAGCCAAGCTTAAGTGTGATTTGCAACATGATTAAGGAAGCATATATAAGGCTAATCATAACAGAATTGTTCATTCTTACACATTCTAGATCTAGATTTTTCATTTCCCTCCAATTTTTCTCTCAATCCTAATTTGAAAATTCTTCACACAACACATGAATTTTATTGCATAACTGTGTTCATTGAGTGTGTTTGATGAAGGATCAAGCATTGATTTGAAGATTTTGGCCAAGAATCAAGCAAGTTGAGCTCATGAAGATGAACATGGAACTTGAAGATTAAGCTGCGTACAAGCCATTTCAAGCATCAAATCATGCATAAAGCTTCAGTACACAAGTGGAGGAGAAGATTTGGATACTCTTGAGGCCTCAAATCCCCTGAATCAACACACTGTTCTTCAAGAGGTTGGAAATTCAATCATCTTAATTCTTTATTCTATTGCCATGATCTTGTAAAGTTTTTCATGCTGATGATTCTGATATAAAGATCTTTGAATTTGGTGAAGTATTGAGGGAGATATGTTGAGATGAAATTTTGTTATGCATTATGTTTTCAATCCATTCACATTGGTTATTGAGAATTAGGCTTAGAAAATGATAGATTCATGTTTCTGGTGATGAGACGAGTCCAATCATGTATCATATGTGAAATTCTGGAAAAATTTGTTGAATGTTACTGTTGCATCACCGCCGTCTCATTGAGGAAGACGGTGGAAACCACCGTCCTCCACCGCGCATGAATAGTACTTAGGGCTTCCTGGTTCGCTCGTTTGAATGTCACTGTACGCGCGCCTTTCACCACGCCATCCTGCGTTCGATTCCTCATGGCGTGCACATCTTTTTTTCATTTTAATTCCTCTTTGAGGCGAAACGCGCTTTGGACCGGTTTAGCCTGCGTTCGATCCTTCCACATGTATGTTTTGATGTTCCATTGGTTTCTTTTTGAAGCGCTAATGTTGACCTGAAGTGCATGGGTTCGAGTCTTGCACTGAGCATTTCTGAATTTTATTTCCAGCGCCTCTTTTGATTGCCTTAACCTGGGTTCGAATCTTAATGTTATTTGTTTCCAATTGCATTCACATATCATTGTCCAATCAATCTTCATGTTATTCATTTTATTTCATGTTAATTCAAAAATTCATAACAAATTGAAAACAAGTCCAATTTAATCCATTCTTTTTTCCACATGTTCATCTTGATGTCTATTATTTTTAGATGTCATTTGTGTGATTTTATCATTTCTGGATTTTTGAATATGAACTGATGTTAAACATGTATGCTAATCTACCATGCTTCATTCAATTAATTGTGAAATGCTCATTGCTTGTCCAATTGCCATAAAATTTAATATGCTCATTCATAACATTTTACAGGATTTTTGAGCTTTTATTTGGCATTTTTAGCACATTCCCTCACTATTTTAGACACAAGAATATATGGTGTGACAATGTGTGTCACACATTTGGATGTTGATCTGGTTCATTTTCATACACATGTCATTTGTTATCTTCTGGACTTAATTTTTGGCATGACGCTTGTGTTTAACATGTTGATATTACATAAAAAATTTCATGATCATTGGATGTGTTTCTGATTTAATGTGAATTTTCTCATTTGTATGTCCAATTGTTGATCATCTTGTGTGCCTTTGCCTTATTTTGCTCACTTGAAGCCTTTTCCTTATGATTTGAGTTTGATCCTTTTTAGGACATGTTCTTACTTGTTTAAATGTGCTTCATGTTGAATATTGGCTGCTGTTTTGACTTTTTGCTTTGCCTTTGACCCTAGTCTTTGCACTAGTGGTTTGTACTTACCTTTTGAGCTTTGTATTTCAGGTTCAAGCACTTAGCTCTAATGGTTGACTTGATCTCATGACTTGAGATGCGAGTTATTCTGTACACTAACCTTTGTTGTGTTGTAGGTTCCTTGGTGATGAACTCATTTGAGTTGTTTACATATAGGACTTGTATTGTGTACATATTGAGGAACCACTATTGTGTCTGTTTGATTTGTCTGAATGTGAATATTGACTTGTTTGACTTTCTTACAGGTAAATTAGTCGCTTTTAGCTCATTGCTTGAGCTGTGCTTTGCTTGTGGTTGGTATACCACCTAGGTAATCATTCTCTAACTCCATGTAGTCTAGAAGCCCTGTCGTTTCTTTTGGCAGGCATTTGGCTGAAGTCCTCCTTAAGAGGCAATGACTGTGATTGTTTATATTTGTGCTAAAGACCTCCTTGTCGAGGCATGTGACTTAAGTCCTCCTAAGTGAAGAGGCGATTGGCAGATAGAAGGGATTAGCAATCAATCCCCTGCTATTCAGTTGAGTCTTTCATTATGCTCGCACTACGTGCTGATGCTTTTGAATAAACACCCAAGATCCTTGTATATAGAGTCAGTCAAGTGGAGTAGGGTCCCACATTCTGGATCCCCATGTTTTCATTGATTGAAGCTCACCCAGGCCCGGGTTAAGAGCTATGAGGTCTTACCCTCATTACCTTTTCATCTGCTCACCCTGACGGTCAATGCCAGTGGTTAAGAGCCTCAGATACCCTTCCAGTGTTGGCTTGTTTGTCGAGGTTGATATGACCCCTTGACTAAAGCCCAACCTTGTATGAGCCACTTGTTTTCATATAGTGTGTGATACCTGTTCACCTATGTTTGTTTACTTGTTGTTTAGGCTAGCTTGCTTCCTGTGTGAGTTAGGTTCTGATTAGAGACCTCAACATAGGGATCGTTTGCATGACAACTTCTAGGCTCGAGTCGTAGTCTCCCTTTTAGTTGTTATCTCCCTAGTCTCTGGTTAGGAGAAAGTTTCTCCCCTGTTAAGGGGAACTACGTTGCCCTGATCCTCATACCAGATGAGGTACGTAGGCAGGAGATCGTGCGAGATCTCTCCGGGCACCCTTTTCTTTTTCTCTGTACGTTTTGTTTGACAGCTATTAGGTCCGAGTTCCCGACTCCCTTCTAGTCTATGTGTTCGCCCTTTTCTTTTTTGCGTGCGTTTTGTTTGACCACTATTAGGTCCGAGTTCCCGACTCCCTTCTAGTCTGTGTGTTCACCCTTTCTCTTTTTGCGTGTGTTTTGCTTGGCAGCTACTAGGCTCGAGTTCCAAACTCCCTTTTAGTTTGTCAACCTGATCTCTTTCTTTGGTGTTCGCTGGTTAGCGATTGCTTATCTGTTTGGAGTTAGATGTAAGACCATTGATTGGCTATCTGTTTCCTATTTTGCTTTGTGGAGTTAGATGTAAGACCATTGATTGGCTTTCTGTTTCCCGTTTATTTTTGGAGTCGGATGTAAGCCCATTCATTGGCATTCCGTTTCCCTGTTTGTTTTGTTCGGAGTTGGATGTAAGCCCAGCTATTGGCATTCCGTTTCCTTGTTGAGTTTTTCTTTTGATGTCTCAGCGTCCCTGTGTTGTGTTTTGTTTCGGCGTGCGTTAGCCGAACTACGGTAGCTCTGATTCTCATTCCAGATGAGATACGTAGGCATAGGATGCGATATCCTAGCGAGCCCATTTCCCATTTCCCTGAACTACGTTGACTCTGATGTTTGTTTCCGACAAAATACGTAGGTCCAGGATGCTACATCCTGCCGAGTCCGTTTCCTCCGTCTTTCACCTGTCTTGTTATTCCAGTGTGTGCAGTGTTTGAGCAGTTTTTTTAGCACTTGTTCTATTATTTTTGAGTGTGGATCCCGTCGAGTACGACGGACGTGAGGGGGTGCTAATACCTTCCCCTTGCGTAACCGACTCCCGTGCCTTGCAATCTCTGGTCGTAAGACCATTCCCTTCCCTTTTCCTGGTTTACTTCGAGCATTTCCTTTCCCTCCTTTGGGATAAATAACGCACGGTGGCGGCTCTGTGTCTTTTCCCGCCGGTTGTTTTTCGCGTATGCGACAGCTGGCGACTCTACTGTGGAACTATAGAAGTTGACCTCTTGCTGGTCCATCTTCCCTAAGCGAGTCAATCCTAGCGCTCTCTAGGGTAGTTTTGGTTTCTTTTAGTGCCTTATTTATTGCATTCATGATTATTATACCGTGATTGTATATATTTGCATATGTGTTTGCATGCATCATATTATTACTGTGCTGGATTCTGTACAAGTTGGTTCCTCTAATTTGGGGTGGGTGTTCTGAGTGGGGCTAAAACCCAGGCCCGAGTATACACCTAGGATTAGCGTGGTCTCATGTTGCCTCTCATGTTAGGTCAACATGTTTTTGGCGACGTGACATACCACAAGCCGGACGAGGTTCTTTTGAGAGAGCTCTTTCTTTGTGGAGTATCCACTTTGGTTGAGTCACCTCATCTGAGTTGTTGACTTCGGTGACCGTTCTTTTCCGGATCTTTGGTTTAGACGGTCTTATGAGAGTTGCAGCGGCACACCCGAAAAGGCAAACCTGTTGAGTATCTTGTCCGATTGTCGAGACCATTATCCGCCTTAGGATGACCTTGTTAGAATTCACCTGTGAGGGGAGGGTTTGATTCCTACAGATGCATGTTCTGTTGGTGACTATTTCATGATGACTTTGGTTCAGTCGGATTTATGTATATTTATTTCTGAGACGCCGGAGTTCTGTCCGTGGTATTTATCAGTGGGATCCGTTTATTTCAGGATTCCCTGGGTTGGTACAGATGATTTTGTTGTTATTAGATCAGTGGTTCTCCAGTGATGATGGTGGTATATCCTTCCGTTCCGTTTATTTCGGAACCCTAAGTCGGAATTGTGGTTACTCGTTCCCTCAGATGGTTGTGATCAGTTCAGAGACTGGAACTCAGTACAGTTGATGATCAGATGACTTGGAGGATGGCACAGTGCATTGCATTCATGCATCAGCATCATTCCCATTTTGCATTCATCTGCATCTAACCCATGTCTATCCATACTCAGGGTACATTCTCGATTGAGATTCTGGTTGAGAGACATCCTGATGTCAGAATGTTATTGTCGAATTTTTATCCGTCTCGATGAAACCAGGATCGAAGGACAGAATGTTCCTCATACGGATAGACATTGCATTCATGCGTGAGTCATAATAACCTGTCTTCTGTTTTGCAGGTGTCAGTATCTAACGTGTTTGATTGACACAGGAATCATTGCTCGCGCACGCCAAATCATTCCCTTGCACGTAGCTCGTCCGCACAGATACCCTACCAGGCGCAACAAATCCAAACTGATGGATACATCCAACGCAGACATTCTCGAACTGAAAGAGAAGATGGGAGAGTTGATCAATGTTATGCAAGGGTTCGCCTTTGGGCAGAAGGCATTGGTTGAGAAAGTGGAGAAGCTTGAGCGGGCTTCTGCTGCCAACAGTGGTAATAATCTAAAGGGTGTCTCCAATAACGGTCTCGGTGGTTCTAGGGATGGTGGTGATCCCAGAAGGAAGACGACTACTGCTGGTGTAGTGATCAACAATGGGGGAGGTTTTGGTTTCGCTGCAGGCGGTGTACCAGGTCCTATGGGAAATAATCTGAAGGATGATCAGTTTCCTCCTTTATTTAGGGCTGAGGAGGATAGAGAAGAAGACCAATTCTCTGTCCTAAATGAGCAATTTGGTCAGTACGGTGTTCCGCCGCCAAACAAAGAAATTCAGGTGTTGGCCGAGAAGATCAGGGCTCTGGAAAGCCATGCTACTCCTGGGGCTATCAATATGATAAACATGGGGTTGGTTGAGGGGATTGTGATCCCGCAAAAGTTTAAAGTGCCCACGTTTGATAAATACAATGGGAGTTCTTTCCCGGAAACTCATCTCTAGGCCTTTGTCCAAAAAATATCTGCCTATACAATGGACCAGAAGCTCTGGATGTACTTCTTCCAAGACAGCATGACTGGTGGGTCTCTGGAATGGTATACCAAGCTGAGATCATCGGATATCAAAAGCTGGCAAGATTTGGGGGATGCCTTCTTTAAACAATATCAATTGAATGCTGACATGGCTCCTAGCCGTACCCAGTTGCAGGGTATGTCTCAGAAGCCGAATGAAGGGTTTAAAGAATATGCACAAAGGTGGAGGGAGTTGGCTGCCAGAGTTCAACCTCCGCTGGTGGATCGGGAGATGTCTGATCTGTTCATGGGTACCCTGCAGGGGATTTTTGCTGAAAGGATGGTGGGTTTTCCCGTCACTGGCTTTGCAGACATAGTAATGGCTGGTGAGAGAATAGAAAGCTGGCTGAGAATGGGGAAAATACAGGGAAATGCTCCATCATCTGGAGTAAAGAAGCTATTTATGAATGGTCAGCGCAAGAATGAGGGTGAATCTTGTGTTGTGTATGCCCAGAGAGGACACGGTAGGGATCGTTACTACCAGCACACTGCTGCGGTAACAATTCCTGTTGGTAATCAATCGGTACAACAGCAACATCAGCCACCTCAACAGAGAGCACAGAGAGCGGGGTACTAGGTGAGAGGAAAGGGGACTGACGTCAGTTTGATAGGCCACCAGTGACTTATGCTTTTCTGTTTTAGAAGTTGATGGATCTTGGGTTGGTTCAGCCGAGGACGATGGCTCCGGTAAGACCAGATCCGAGGCCTCCTAACTATGATGAGAACGCCAAGTGTGAATTCTATTCTGGTACAGCAGGGCATAACATTGAGGGTTGTAGAGCTTTTAAGCATGTTGTCCAAGACTTGGTAGACTCCAAGGCCATCAATTTTGCACCATCTCCGAATGTTAATGCTAACCCCATGCCGGCGCATGGTCAGGTGATGGTGGGTGTAATTACTGAAGATTTAGGTCACGTCTGTACGGTGGGGGAAGAAACTGACAGTGACTGCGAGCTCGATGGTTGGATAAAACCGTGCGTACCAGGGATGGAAGTCCAGAACTGGAAGACCGAAAAGATCATCACTGTCACTCTGCGTGAAGAGTAATATTTCTGTTTTTCAATTCTGTTTGCATGAAAGCCATACATTTTGCCCGAAACGTAATGGTCCATTGTAAGGGCCACCTCATGTGTTTCATTTTGCAACATTTTGCATCATTAATAAATGGATGTTTTTCACATTAAAAGCGGCGTTCCCTGTTTTTCATTTATTTTTGCAGTTTAAAACAAAAATAAAAAATGGCAATGTTTATTTTCATTTTTCCTTCCTTTTGATTGGCTTCGTTCTGACTGTTGTATTCTCCGGATCTCATTGATAACAATTCTGTTACACCCTCATATGACTTCGACAATCCGATCTACCATGCCGAAGATGAAGGCGAAGAAGATTGTGAACTGCCGGAGGAATTATCCAGGTTGTTGAAACAAGAGGAGAAGGTGATTCAGCCGCACGAGGAGCAAGTTGAGCTTGTTAATCTGGGAACCGAGGAGGTCAGAAAGGAAGTGAAAGTTGGGGCCGCCTTGGAGACGAGTGTCAAGAGCGGAGGTGATGCCACTCGGTCTCAAGAATGCCGGTGCAACCTATCAGAGGGCCATGGTGACTTTGTTTCATGATATGATTCACCATGAGATTGAATGTTATGTTGATGACATGATAGAAAAGTCCCAAACAGAGGAGGGGCATCTGGTAGATTTGGCCAAGTTGTTTGACCGATTGAGACAGTTCAGACTGAGGTTGAATCCGAATAAGTGCACTTTTGGGTGCGGTCCGGAAAGTTGCTGGGGTTTATTGTGAGTGAAAGAGGAATCGAGGTTGATCTTAGGTAGATTGAACTATATTTCACGGTTCATATCTCATCTAACAGCCACGTGCGAACCTATATTCAAGTTGTTGAGAAAAGATCAAACGGTCAGGTGGAATAATGATTGCCAAGCGGCATTTGAAAAGATAAAAGAGTATTTGCAGGAGCCTCCGATTCTGATGCCTCCTGTGGAGGGACGACCGTTAATTCTGTACTTGACAGTCCTCGAGGGGTCTATGGGGTGTGTACTGGGGCAGCATGACGAGTCTGGTCGAAAAGAGCATGCGATTTACTACCTTATGTCGCATTACGCGAAAAACCGGCGGGAAAACGAAGACAACAGAGCCACCACCGTGCGTTATTTATCCCAAAAGAGGGAAAGGAAACGCTCGAAGTAAACCTGGAAAGACATGGTCTCGCGACCAAAGAGAATGGGATCGGGAGTCAGTTATGCGAAGGGAAGGTATTAGCACCCCTACGCATCCGTCGTACTCGACGGGATCCACGCCCAAAAGGAAGGAATAAGGTTGTTAAACGCTGCTCAAACAAAGTGCACACACTGGCTGAAAAGAGACACAAAAAAACAAAAGAAACTAACTCAGCAGGATATCGCATCCTGGGCCTACGTAGTCTGTCAGGCACAGACATCAGAGTCGACGTAGTTCGGACTAGAGGGAAACATGCTCGCTAGGATGTCACATCCTATGCATACGTATCTTCTCGGACTAAAGAAGAATCAGAGCACTCGTAGCTCGGCTAACGCACGCCAAACAAACAAACACGGGAAATCGACTGCCAATCGCTGGACTTACGTCAAACTCCACACAAACACACGCACACAGGAAACCGACTGCCAATCGCTGGGCTTACGTCAGACTCCAACAAAGAAACTGGAAACCGAATGCCAATCGCTGGGCTTACATCGGACTCCAACCAGAAAGGGAGAAACAACTCACACAAACAAAACAAAAGGGCGCCCGGAGAGATCAGCTCATCTCCTGCCTACGTACCTCATCTGGTATGAGGATCAGGGCGACGTAGTTCCCCTACGTAGGGACAAAGGACTAGCCTAACCAGATAACAGAGGGAGACACAACTAGGGAGACTAACTCGAGCCTAGATGTTATCATGCATATCATCCCTAAGTTAAGGTTGCTATCTAACTTGCACAGGGAGCAAGCTAAACCTAAGCAGCACAAGCAATCAAAGCAAACAATCACAAATAGCACACACTATATACACACAAAGTGGGCTCACACCAAGGGTTAGGCTTTAGTCGAGGGGTCATGTCAACCTCGACAAACAAGCCACTGTATCAGGGTGATGTTAGCTCTTAACCCTAACATTGAGAGTTAGGGTGAAGCAGATGAAATAGGAAGTGATGGGTGTGCCTCACAGCTCTTATCCCTGGCCTGGGAGAGCTTTTAGACAGATGAAGTGTGGGTCCAGAAAGTGGGAACCCTTCTACACTTATGACCGACTCAACATAGATCTTGGGTTAATGTCCACAAGGCATTAACATGTGATGTGAGCCAAGGGACGACGCACTGAATAGCAGGAGATGGATTGCACATCTCTTGTGTCTGCCAATGCCTCTTCACTTAAGAGGTCTTTGATATGTACAGGGGACAAAGATAAACAAGCATAAGCATTGCCTCTTAAGGAGGACTTCAGACAGGTGCCTGGCCAAGTAACAGGCCAGGTCTTCCAGACTACATGCAGTTAGAAAGTTATACCTCAGTGCTCAAGCTAGCAAGCAAAGCAAAAGCAAGTTCACAAAGGAACTATAGCAACTAAGGTACCTGAAAACAATCCAACATAATCAGTACACAGCTCAAACAAAAGTCAAACAGACAGTTACAAGTCAACAGACAACTGTACATAAACAGACAAACAAGCATCAATGCACAAAGGTGCAAGCCACAAGGCCTAAGCTCAAGTCTCAAAGCCTACAAAACAAACTCAAGGTTAGTCATAAACAAGCAATAAACCAACTCCAATTGAGTGCACATCATCAAGTATAAGCAATTGTGCTCTTTGACCTGAAACATAGCTCAAATGTGAGAAGCCAACCTCTAGGACAGGCCTAGGGTCAAAATGATAGAAATAAGCCAAAACAGAACATGAAAATTATCCAAAATCAAGTTCAATCCAATAAAAACAATGTCCAAGTGGTCTCATGTTCATATCATCAACCAATTTCATTTCATAAAGCATAGAAGGCATAGCATGCATATTCAAAGCTCATAGAACCAAACAGAAAGATTCAATTCAAACCAACTCAAAAATATTTCAATAAATCCCCAGAAAAATCATGGCTAAACAGCATTCATCAAAGGATCATCACACCAAATTTCAAGTCATTTGGACAAATGGAAGCATGTCAAATAAAATCCATAATTCAAAGCATGCTCAAACAAGCTCAATGAGGGCATAAAATCATACATCAACTTCAAGCAAGCATAAAACAGAATCCAAACATGATATGGACATCAAACCAAAGCCATGGCAAACTTCAAAGTGTCTAGAACACACATGCAAGATTTCAAGTTCATCCAATAAACATCAAGAATTTCACAAATCATATAAAATCATGACTCACAAAAGGTCCACAAATGGTCCAACAGAAGAGAAATTCTCAAACAAATTGGAAATGCACTCAAAAATTCTACAAAATTTCACCCTCAAACTTAACATCCAGAAGATTCAACATGCAAAAATTCAGATCAATTCAAGTTCATATGGTAGGGTAAATAAATTCCACAAATTGGACAAGAAATGGTGTGACACAAATTGTCCCACCTCCATTCAACAGAGCATATCTCATAAACCAAGAATGCAAAAATCACAAACTCTATACCAAAATGTCCCTAAGGATCTCTAGATTAATCATGCAAAGTTTCAGCTCCATTGGATTAAGCATCATTATTTCATGATCAAAATTGTAAGAAAGGTGCAACAAAACACATGTTCACATAAACCCTAGGCAATTTAAAAATACACACGTGCACAATTTTTGCAAAAATCATCATAAAATGGTAGACATGGCAAGGATCATGGCACAAAAAATCTCATCTCAATTGGATCATTATTTAGGGAGATATGGATTTTCTAATGTGGAGAAAAAATAAAAATCATGTGGAAATGCATATGAACATGTGAAGCATATGGTGGAAAAATGCCAAAATCCAAAATGAGAAACTGCTGGCGCCTGGACTCGAACCTTGTCCGAATTCAAATCCAACACGCGCTATCTGAAGCGTTGCGTTTCAATAAATGAAGTGGCGTGCTTCTATTGGTGGCATGGGACAAAAACAATGAAAATCATGCAAAATGAACTCAGCAAGATCTAACGCATCTGGAAATTGGAAATGTTAGGGTTCTTCACGCATTCATCATGTTCATCATCATCATGAACTTTTGGTCACAGAAATACACAAACGATACACCATTCGATTCATCTCTTAACCTACATCATCAATCCAGCATCTATTTCCTCTAATTCTTACTAACATGGAAGGATCGATCGAAATAAGTTTTGAACAACAAACTTAAAATCCAGATATCTCTCTTAATTCTCAATGAAAATCAAAACTACAAAGTTCAGCATGCTCATGGATAGAAGATCTACAGAATGCACATCACAATTACATGAACCAAGAGCATCGAAATCCAACCTTATTTGAAGAGCAGTAGTGTAATCGTGGTTTTCTGGCTTTGGAATGTTGAAACAGATGATCCTTCAAGCTCCAATAGATGAATGGAAGATGGATTGTGGCTCAATTATCCTTGAAGCAGCTCGAATCTTCACTTGCCATTGATGATGCTCACTTGAACAGTTCTTGATTCAGCATGAAAACCTTGAATGCTTGCTTCCAAAACCTTCAATATTGCTTGTGGATGATGGAACAATGAAGAACTAGGCAAGGTTCTATGAAAAATTTGCAAAAAAAATGAAGAGAAAAAGTTGAGAGAATTTGCAATTTTCGATCTAGATCTGAGATGAATGAATGTTAATTCAAAATTCTGTTAGCATTATCAATATATATGATGGATTAATGAATTTGTTAATCACACTTAACCAAATGTAATGGTAATTAGTGAAATGAGTTTTTGTGCAAAATTGGTCAAGACACCCTCATGCATGGAATGTGCTGCTACAGTACACGAAAATTGAGCCAAACACACTCCAAAATATCATTTGAAGCCAAATGCCAATGTTGGAATGCATGGAAAATGCTTAGTTTTCAAATTGACTTTTTTCCCTCCAAAATTCAAATTCAAATCCAATGAAAAATGCCATTTTTGTGTGATGATTTTTAGTGAAATGTAATGAATGATTATGATAGAGCATGTTAAAAGGAGATTGTAGCAAAAAACCCCACATGATTTGGCCAATTGGTGTGAAAGTTATCCAAGTTTGAAGTTCAAATTTCCTTGACAATGATTTGATCATACCTTGCCAACCACACATGAGAAATGGATGTTCTTGGACTTTTTGGAAAGGTGAGAGCAAGATATTAAACTTTCATGTTGGACAAAATTTCATGTGAAGCTTGTATGATGATGTAAATTTGAGGAGAAGACCTTTCCATTTTTGGCAATTTGAAATTACAGGTCACTTACTATTTTTGGAAACTTTTCCTCTGACCTCAAATTCTTCAATGTTGATCTTTGACATGTCAAATGAGACTTGTATGGACATGAATGAGGCCTCTCTAACCATCTCTCACCTTCAAATCCATGATTTCATGCACAGTTGACCACAATTGACTTTCTAGGGTTTCAGATGAACATCAGCTTGACTGTTGAGCTTTGATCATCCAATCCTTGGCCAAACCACTTCAAAATGATCCCTAGGTCATATGAACTTATTGAATCAACCCTAGGGCTTTTCCTCAATAGGAAATGCACTTGCTTGCTTGCACAACTGATCCTTCTAGCCAGTTAACTAATGACTTGCACTTGGGCAAAGGACAATGCAATGCTATGCAGTGGACTATGTTATGTTAATGACCTAAAATGAAAATGTATGTACAAAATGGTAGGTGCAAATTTGAGGTGCTACACCTTAGCAAAAAGTTTACTGACTGTGAAACAAGATATTCACTGCTCGAGAAAACTTGTTGTGCTTTGGTATGGGCTGCTCGCCGACTGAGACAGTATATGCTGGTTCGTACCACTTTATTGATTTTCAAGATGGATCCAATCAAGTATATTTTTGAGAAGCCAGCATTGACCGGACGGGTTGCGAGATGGCAAATGATTTTGACTGAGTACGATATCCAGTATACCTCTCAGAAAGCAATCAAGGGGAGCGTATTGTCTGATTACCTCACCCAGCAACCCTTGAGGATTATCAACCGATGAAGTTTGAGTTCCTTGATGAGGACATCATGTTTCTCAAATCGAAGGATTGTGAGGAACCAATCCCGGAGGAGGGGCCTGACCCTGAATCCGAATGGATTCTGATGTTTGATGGGGCCGTTAACGTGAATGGTTGTGGAGTTGGTGCTGTTTTGGTTACGCCGAAAGGATCCCACATTCCTTTAGTTGCCCGGCTAAAATTTGAGTGCACCAACAACGTGGCTGAATACGAAGCTTGCATCTTGGGGATTGAAGAGGCGATTGATTTGCGGATCAAGAACCTTGTTATATATGGAGATTCAGCTTTGGTTGTGAACCAGGTTAACGGAAAATGGTATACGCATCAATCTCATTTAATTACATACCGGGATTATACGAGGAGATTGTTGACGTTTTTCACCAAGGTGGAATTACACCATGTGCCGAGAGAGGAAAATCCTTTGGCAGATGCTTTGGCTACTCTGGCCGC
The DNA here is from genome assembly GCF_024323335.1 of Lathyrus oleraceus. Lineage (NCBI taxonomy): Eukaryota > Viridiplantae > Streptophyta > Magnoliopsida > Fabales > Fabaceae > Lathyrus > Lathyrus oleraceus. The sequence goes on from NC_066580.1 coordinate 329,368,545, forward strand.
CTTGATTAAGGTGCGGTGGTGGAATCAGTTCCATAGTATTGAGGTGGGACTTCTGGATAGACCGGCTTATGTGTTTGTTGTCGACACAGCGCCTGATGATGAAAAGCCGTGGTATTATTATATCAAGCGCTATCTGGAGACCCAAGAATATCCTGAGGGGGCATCCAAGAAGGACCGAAAGACTCTGAGGAGGTTGGCCATGGTATTCTATCTGAACAAAGATGGGGTCTTGTACAAGAGGAATTTCGATTGTGTTTTGCTTAGATGTGTCGATGACAAAGAAGCAAACAAATTGATGAAAGAGGTGCACGAGGGGTCGTTCGGTACCCATGCCAGTGGAAATGCGAGGGTGAAAAAGCTGTTAAGGGCTGGATATTATTGGATGACGATGGAGGCCCAATGTTTCAACTTCGTGCGGAAATGTCATAAATGACAGATTTATGCTGACAAGGTGCACGTGCCTCCAAACCCGTTGAGTTTGATGTCGTCTCCGTGGCCGTTTGCTATGTGGGGCATTGATATAATCGGAAAGATCGAGCCTACGGCTTCGAATGGGCACCGGTTCATATTAGTGGCTATCGATTACTTCACCAAGTGGGTGGAAGCAGCCTCTTATGCAAGCGTGACAAAACAAGTCGTTGTTAGGTTCCTCAAAAGAGACATCATTTGCAGATATGGGGTTCCTGAAAGAATTATTACTGATAATGGTTCTAATCTCAACAATAAGATGATGGCAGAACTGTGTCGGGAATTCAAGATCGAGCATCACAATTCTTCTCCTTATCGTCCGAAGATGAATGGGGCGGTCGAGGCAGCTAATAAGAATATTAAGAAGATTGTGCAGAAGATGGTCGTGACCTATAAAGATTGGCATGAGATGTTGCCGTTTGCATTGCATGGGTACCGAACCTCGGTGCGTACATCTACTGGGGCAACGCCTTTCTCACTTGTGTATGGGATGGAAGCCATGCTACCAGTTGAGGTCCAGATTCCTTCGTTGAGAGTCCTGATGGATGTGAAATTGAAAGAGGCTGAATGGGTAAGGACTCGGTACGAAGAGTTGAGCCTGATTGAGGAAAAGAGGCTGGCGGCCATCTGCCATGGGCAGTTGTACCAGCAGCGAATGAAGCGTGCTTTTGACCGGAAGGTGCGACCTCGTGTATACCACGTAGGAGATATGGTGTTGAAAAGGATCCTTCCTCCTCAGAACGATCGTAGGGGCAAATGGACACCCAATTGTGAATGTCCATTCGTGGTCAGGAAGGTTTTCTCTAGCGGAGCCTTGTTGTTGACGACCATGGATGGCGAGGATTTTCCATCCTCTGTGAATGCGGACGCATTTAAAAAATACTTCGTATAAGAGACCCGCTGGACGAGAAAAATAAAATAGTCCAGGCAAAAATTGGCTTCCCGGCGAACCGAAAAAAAAATGAATGAAAGGTTCGGGCAAAAATTAGGGATAAAAAAAGGAAAAACTGTACACCCGGCAAGTCGAAAACCCCACAAGGGCGGCTTGGGAAAAAGAGGGTATCCCGATGGACTGAAAACCCAAAAGGGCGGTCCAGGCAAAAGAGGGATTGAAACGAACAACTGCGTCTAGCATGATCGTTGGTGCTTTGGATATGACATGGATAATCCCCGACAGGGATCGGTCGGAAGCGTCTTGTTCAGAAGGTAGAAAGTGCGGAGATTCTTGAGGACATATGGGGTGTAACCGAGTTGAAACTCGATGAGATCACGAGTTCACATTGCCATTAGGATAGATTTTTCCTTTTATGCGCAATTACCTCTTTTCAGGGATTGCTTCCGGTGTATTGCTCAGTCATGAGCCACATTTTCAATCAATAAAGTGCATATTCAGTCAAATAATTTTGTTTTTGTTTTCATGACCGCTTCGATTGCAAAAACATCCGTTTATTTTGATAAAGAATCTTTGCATTGTGAGACATGGAGATCCCTTCCAATGCATGTTCATAAGATTGAAAACCTGAAATCTTATTCGGAAGGTTGAGTGACCTAGGTGTTGAAATCTTGGCACGCCTGAGGCACGGTTTTATCTAACGATCTCTTTTGCAGGTGCTGTTAGATATTTTCATTCACTTGCAGGTTATGATGTGAAGCTTTCCGACAAAAGATCCCCAGTGGAGTCCAATCAGGGACGGGGGATAGAAGAACGGTGAAAAGACAGCGAGAGAATCGCGACGATCCTTGAGTGTTAATCAAGAAGACTCTTCAAAGTCTGAGGACTGGAGAGTTGGCCCGAATCTGCGGAGATCGATCTCGGAGTAGAGAGAAGTCGAGAATACAAGGTGATGAATCAAGAAGACTCTTCAAAGTCTGAAGAAGTAGAATTGATACTATGGTTAGATGGTGGACACCAGTGTTCGATGAGTCGATAGGTGTTCCGTGTCGAAATATTCCGTATTTTCCCTAGCAGGGTCGGGATTGTTATCTCCCCAGCGGGTTCAAGATTGGTGTTTCCTCAGCAGCCAGGAATGAAGGTGGTTGTTTTCCCTAGTAGGGGGAGGTTGTTATTTCCCCAGCAAGTTGAAGATTGTTGTTTTCCCCGCAGAGTGCGTTGGTAGCTGTTTCCCTAGCGAAGTCCCCAAGCGGATCGAGTTCGGTGGAGGTCATCCCTGGTGAGGGTTGTCCTTTCCCCAGCAGCAGTGCTATTTCCCAGCAGGGTGGAGATTGGAGTGGTGTCAAGCTCCTCAGCAGAGTGCCTCGAGCTTCCCAGTAGAGTCCCTTGAGGGGGATACTTGTTTATGCATTCATCATTTAGAGAAGCATAGCATATTGCATAATAAATTGCGTAGCATTTCCATGGTTATGGAGCATTACGCTGAAAAGAAACTCATGCATAAGCATTGCAAGCATAAGCTAGTCTCAAGCCGTGGTTACCGTTTGAGAATTGGTTTAGCTGGTTGGAGATCAGCCTCAGCATTGCAAGCATCAGCTAGCCTCAAGCCGTGGTTACCGTTTGAGAGTTGGTTTCGCCGGATGGTGAAGATGTTACTCCGAGGAGCTTAGCATCATGACGCGATCAGCGCGACTCAAGCCGTGGTTACCGTTTGAGATTTTGTTTTGCCGGATGGTAAAGATGTTACTCCGAGGAGTTTAGCATCGTGACGTTGGGTCAATGGTATTCCCCAGTAGTGCGATATTGGAGGAAGAATTTTTGTCGTGTGAGATGGAAGGTGGAAGGTGTTACTCTGAGGAGTTCATCATCGTGATTTTGGATCAACAGTATCCCCCAATTAGTCCCCGGCAAGCGTCTGTCTTGTTTTGACATATGTAGATGTCATCCCTGCGATACCGGTAAATGTCGTGTCGATCCCCGTAATGTCTTTTCTTTGGTGTCAGTAAACATCATTGTTCGATGTCAGTAAACGTCGAGTTCCCTCCCAGTCATTGGTAAATGTCTGGTCGAGTATCTTTTCTTTGGTGTCAGTAAACATCATTGTTCGATGTCAGTAAACGTCGAGTTCCTTCCCAGTCATTGGTAAATGTCTGGTCGAATGTCTTTTCTTTGGTGTCAGTAAACATCATTGTTCGATGTTAGTAAACGTCGAGTTCCTTCCCAATCATTGGTAAATGTCTGGTCGAGTATCCTTTCTTCGGTGTCGGTAAACATCATTGTTTGATGTCAGTAAACGTCGAGTTCCTTCCCAGTCATTGGTAAATGTCTGGTCGAATATCCTCTGATATGTCGCCATCAGAGTGGTGGTTGGTGTTATTTCCGGCATTGCCAACGGAATTAGCATGGGAAAATGGAGAACGAGGTTCATTGTTTGGCAGCAAGATTGACATGAAGTTATCGGGGTCCAAATGCAGCGATCAGGGATCATCCGCGTGAAAAAAAAAAGAAAAAAATCAGAAAGTCTTGGGGTTCAAGAAAAGAAAAAATAATAATAATCCCCAGCGGAGCGCAAATTGTTCGTCTGTTCTTGGTATTCAACCACTCTTCACCCTGATCATCTGAAAGTTGAGGCTGTACATATCAACAGGTTCATAGTGGATTGAATAGGGGCAGCTATAACACCTCAAAATTTGCCCTCCTCTTCTTGGGACTAGTTTAGCATATTGCATTTCATGTTTTAGGACATTAGGCGTCTGCATTTTTGCATATCATTTGAAATAAAGGAGGCCATCCTCCAAAGTCTTTCTCAGAAGATGAAGAAGTTACATGATTCAAGCCTGAGGGTTTATGTGAATTGATGATCAGCCATTTGAGGGTTGGCACTTCAATTAGGGTTTTCCTGATCCTTCAAAGGTTATGAGTATTATCTTGTGTGCAAGGATATGTCACCATCATCTTGGTTTTGTCATCCTCAATGGTTTCATTGCTCATGCTCATGTTCCTCTGGATTAGGGTTTTGACCTCTGGTCAACCCTAATTATTTGCATTCTTCCAGCTAGGGTTTCTAAAGGAGGTGGGGTATTTTTATTGGGGTGAAGACCACATGACTATTCCAAAGAGCTTGTATAAGCCAAGGTTCATTTTGAAGCAATTTTACCAAGTGGTAGAGGTCCAAAGTCATCAGTGCATTTTCAGGTCATCTGGGGGCCATACAAGTCAACTGACAGTCAATTGAGGGCTAGGAGGTGGGGAAATGGTTTGAGACACTTCATTCATGTCCAAAAGAGGCTTATTCATCATGTCAAACATCTACCTTGAAGATTTTGAAGTCAGATCAAAAGTTTCCCAAAATGGAAAGTGACCTGTAATTTCAAGTTTCCAAAAATGGCAAGTTCTTGGACCATATTCAACTTGAGTTTCCAACATCAAAGAACCTTCAAATTAATTTTTGGTCAACATGAAAGTTGAAGATATTTCTTTCCCATTTCCAAAAAGTCAATGATCATGAGCATCTGATGAATGGTTGAGAAGTTATGAGCAAATGATCACCAAGTGTGCATGAAACTTCAAAGTGCCATAACTTTTGATCCAAAACCCCATTTTAAGCCACTCTTTTTGCATATTGCTTCTCATGACCTATATTTTCCAAATCCATCATTGCATTGCATGAATTAAACTCATATGATCATTGGTGCATACATGTGATTTTTGTAGGGAAAATGAAGAATTTAAAATTGGTGCATCACATGAACTTAATTCCATTGCCATTGTGTTCCTTGGTTGATTTTAAGAGCATTTGAGCCATGCATGTGTACTCTTCACGTCCATTTTGCCATGCATAAGGTGAATTTTTCAATTTGGTCATACACCTCATTTTTCATTAAACTTTCATTAGCCAAGCTTAAGTGTGATTTGCAACATGATTAATGAAGCATATATAAGGCTAATCATAACAGAATTGTTCATTCTTACACATGCTAGATCTAGATTTTTCATTTCCCTCCAATTTTTCTCTCAATCCAAATTTGAAAATTCTTCACACAACACATGAATTTTATTGCATAACTGTGTTCATTGAGTGTGTTTGATGAAGGATCAAGCATTGAATTGAAGATTTTGGCCAAGAATCAAGCAAGTTGAGCCCATGAAGATGAACATGGAACTTGAAGATTAAGCTGCGTACAAGCCATTTCAAGCATCAAATCATGCATAAAGCTTCAGTACACAAGTGGAGGAGAAGATTTGGATACTCTTGAGGCCTCAAATCCACTGAATTAACACACTGTTCTTCAAGAGGTTGGAAATTCGATCATCTTAATTCTTCATTCTATTGCCATGATCTTGTAGAGTTTTTCATGCTGATGATTCTAATATAAAGATCTTTGAATTTGGTGAAGTATTGAGGGAGATATGTTGAGATGAAATTTTGTTATGCATTATGTTTTCAATCGATTCGCATTGGTTATTGAGAATTAGGCTTAGAAAATGATAGATTCATGTTCCTGGTGATGAGACGAGTCCAATCATGTGTCATATGTGAAATTCTGGAAAAATTTGTTGAATGTTACTGTTGCATCGCCGCCGTCTCATTGAGGAAGACGGTGGAAACCACCGTCCTCCACCGCGCATGAATAGTACTTAGGGCTTCCTGGTTCGCTCGTTTGAATGTCACTGTACGCGCGCCTTTCACCACGCCATCCTGCGTTCGATTCCTCATGGCGTGCGCATCTTTTTTTCATTTTAATTCCTCTTTGAGGCGAAACGCAACGTTTAAATAGAAACGCGCTTTGGACCGGTTAAGCCTGGGTTCGATCCTTCCACATGTATGTTTTGATGTTCCATTGGTTTCTTTTTGAAGCGCTACTGTTGACCTGAAGTGCATGGGTTCGAGTCTTGCACTGAGCATTTCTGAATTTTATTTCCAGCGCCTCTTTTGATTGCCTTAACCTGGGTTCGAATCTTAGTGTTATTTGTTTCCAATTGCATTCACATATCATTGTCCAATCAATCTTCATGTTATTCATTTTATTTCATGTTAATTCAAAAATTCATAACAAATTGAAAACAAGTCCAATTTAATCCATTCTTTTTTCCACATGTTCATCTTGATATCTATTATTTTTAGATGTCATTTGTGTGATTTTATCATTTCTGGATTTTTGAATGTGAACTGATGTTTGAACATGTATGCAAATCTACGATGCTTCATTCAATTAATTGTGAAATGCCCATTGCTTGTCCAATTGCCATGAAATTTAATATGCTCATTCATAACATGTTACAGGATTTTTGAGCTTTTATTTGGCATTTTTAGCACAATCCCTCACTATTTTAGACACATGAATATATGGTGTGACAATGTGTGTCACACATTTGGATGTTGATCTTGTTCATTTTCATACACATGTCATTTGTTATCTTCTGGACTTAATTTTTGGCATGAGGCTTGTGTTTAACATGTTGATATTACATAAAAAATTTCATGATCATTGGATGTGTTTCTGATTTAATGTGCATTTTCTCATTTGTATGTCCAATTGTTGATCATCTTGTGTGCCTTTGCCTTATTTTGTTCACTTGAAGCCTTTGCCTTATGATTTGAGTTTGATCCTTTTTAGGACATGTTCTTACTTGTTTAAATGTGCTTCAGGTTGAATATTGGCTGCTGTTTTGACTTTTTGCTTTGCCTTTGACCCTAGTCTTTGCACTAGTGGTTTGTACTTACCTTTTGAGCTTTGTATTTCAGGTTCAAGCACTTAGCTCTAATGGTTGACTTGATCTCATGACTTGAGATGCAAGTTATTATGTACACTAACCTTTGTTGTGTTGTAGGTTCCTTGGTGATGAACTCATTTGAGTTGTTTACATATAGGACTTGTATTGTGTAAATATTGAGGAACCACTGTTGTGTCTGTTTGATTTGTCTGAATGTGAATATTGACTTGTTTGACTTTCTTACAGGTACATTAGTCGCTTTTAGCTCATTGCTTGAGTTGTGCTTTGCTTGTGGTTGTTATACCACCTAGGTAATCATTCTCTAACTCCATGTAGTCTGGAAGCCCTGTCGTTTCTTTTGGCAGGCATTTGGCTGAAGTCCTCCTTAAGAGGCAATGACTGTGATTGTTTATATTTGTGCTAAAGACCTCCTTGTCGAGGCATGTGACTTAAGTCCTCCTAAGTGAAGAGGCGATTGGCAGATAGAAGGGATTAGCAATCAATCCCATGCTATTCAGTTGAGTCTTTCATTATGCTCGCACTACGTGCTGATGCTTTTGAATAACACCCAAGATCCTTGTATATAGAGTCAGTCAAGTGGAGTAGGGTCCCACATTTTGGATCCCCACGTTTTCATTGATTGAAGCTCACCCAGGCCCGGGTTAAGAGCTATGAGGGCTTACCCTCATTACCTTTTCATCTGCTCACCCTGACGGTCAATGTTAGTGGTTAAGGGCCTCAGATACCATTCCAGTGTTGGCTTGTTTGTCGAGGTTGATATGACCCCTTGACTAAAGCCCAGCCTTGTATGAGCCGCTTGGTTGCATATAGTGTGTGATACCTGTTCACCTGTGTTTGTTTACTTGTTGTTTAGGCTAGCTTGCTTCCTGTGTGAGTTAGGTTCTGATTAGAGACCTCAACATAGGAATCGTTTGCATGACAACTTCTAGGCTCGAGTCGTAGTCTCCCTTTTAGTTGTTATCTCCCTAGTCTCTGGTTAGGAGAAAGTTTCTCCCCTGTTAAGGGGAACTACGTTGCCCTGATCCTCATACCAGGTGAGGTACGTAGGCAGGAGATCGTGCGAGATCTCTCCGGGCACCCTTTTCTTTTTCTGTGTGCGTTTTGTTTGACAGCTATTAGGTCTGAGTTCCCGACTCCCTTCTAGTCTGTGTGTTCTCCCTTTTCTTTTTTGCGTGCGTTTTGTTTGACAACTATTAGGTCCGAGTTCCCGACTCCCTTCTAGTCTGTGTGTTCACCCTTTCTCTTTTTGCGTGTGTTTTGCTTGGCAGCTACTAGGCTCGAGTTCCAGACTCCCTTTTAGTTTGTCAACCTGATCTCTTTCTTTGGTGTTCGCTGGTTAGCGATTGCTTATCTGTTTGGAGTTAGATGTAAGACCATTGATTGGCTATCTGTTTCCTGTTTTGCTTTGTGGAGTTAGATGTAAGACCATTGATTGGCATTCCGTTTCCCTGTTTGCTTTGTTCGGAGTTGGATGTAAGCCCAGCTATTGGCCTTCCGTTTCCTTGTTGAGTTTTTCTTGAGACGTCTCAGCGTCCCTGTGTTGTGTTTTGTTTCGGCGTGCGTTAACCAAACTACGGTAGCTCTGATTCTCATTCCAGATGAGATACGTAGGCATAGGATGCGATATGCTAGCGAGCCTGTTTCCCATTTTCCCGAACTACGTTGACTCTGATGTTTGTTTCTGACAAACTACGTAGGCCCAGGATGCGACATCCTGCCGAGTCCGCTTCTTCCGTCTTTCACCTGTCTTGTTATTCCAGTGTGTACAGTGTTTGAGCAGTTTTTTTAGCAAACTTGTTCTATTATTTTTGAGCGTGGATCCCGTCGAGTACGACGGACGTGAGGGGGTGCTAATACCTTTCCCTTGCGTAACCGACACCCGTGCCTTGCAATCTCTGGTCGTAAGACCATTCCTTTCCCTTTTCCAGGTTTACTTCGAGCATTTCCTTTCCCTCCTTTGGGATAAATAACGCACGGTGGCGGCTCTGTGTCTTTTCCCGTCGGTTGTTTTTCGCGTATGCGACAGAAACCTCGAATGGTAGCCTTCTCAAAATCTCTGGATAATAAGGCTTGGTAGGTTGTGTTAACAGGATGGGTTCATCCAGTAGTTACTAAGGAAGGAGCAGCCACAACTGACAAGAAGCCTGAAGAATAATGGTCCAAGGAGGAGGATGATCTAGTCCTTGGAAATTCTAAAGCATTGAATGCAATATTCAATGGGGTAGACCAAAATATTTTCAGGTTGGTAAACAACTGTGAAGTGGCCAAAGATGCTTGGGACATTCTCAAGACCACTCATGAAGGCACCTCTAAGGTAAAGATGTCTAGACTTCAGTTGCTCACCTCCAAGTTTGAAAATTTAAGGATGAAAGAAGATGAAAACATTCATGAATTTCACATGAGTATCCTTGAAATTGCTAATGCCTCAGGAGCCCTAGGAGAGAAGATGACAGATGAAAAACTGGTAAGAAAAATACTCAGGTCACTCCCTAAGAGATTTGCTATGAAGGTGACTGCCATAGAAGAGTCTTACGACATTTCCAACATGAGGGTTGATGAACTAATTGGTTCCCTCCAATCATTTGAGATAGGATTAAATGATGGTTTCGAAAAGAAAACCAAGAGCATGGCTTTTATGTCAAACACAGAAGAGGAAAAGAGTCAGGAGGTTGATGAAGATTTGGTCAATGAAGTAGCAATGCTGGGAAGACAGTTCAATAAACTGTTGAAAAAGATGGATGTAAGATCTAAGGCAAATGTCAAGCACATCGCATCTGACATCAGTAAATCCAACAATGCTGGAAGAAGAGCAAGATCAGATGAGAAGCCCAAATAAGGAAAAGAGGTACAATGCTATGAATGTGATAGGTATGGACACATCAGGACTGAATGTGGAACTTACCTCAAGAAGCAGAAGATGAGTCTTGCTGCCACTTGGTCTGATGAGAGTGAAATAGAGGAAGCTGCAAATCTTGTGACTGCTTTTACAGGAAGATAGGGATCTGATGAAGACTCAAGTGATGATGAAGTAACCTTTGAAGAATTGGCCTCTACCTACAGAAAGTTGTGTCACAAAAGTGTAGAGCTGTGCAAATGGATTGAAAGCCAGAAGAAGGAAATAACTCAACTTAAGAATGAGAAGGTAGAATACTTGGAAACCATCTCCAAATTACAAACAGAAGCAGTGGTTCTGAAAGCCAAGCTAGATGAAAATCAACAAGCTGAAAGTCAGAAGATAGCACAGCTGGAGAGTGAGAAGGCAGACCATGTGAAAACCATCACTAAGTTGAAAACTGAAGCCATGTTCCTAAATTCTAAACTAGAAGAGATGACCAAGTATGTAAGAATGTTGAGAAATGGATCTGACCCCTTAGACAAGATTCTTCAAACTGGACAAATGACAGGAGACAAATCTGGCATTGGGTACAATGACTCAAAGCCTGAGAGCAGTTACACTGGTGCCAATCCTCAAGCCAAACCTAAGTGCATCCATAAGAAAAGTAAACCTGTGATGTCACATCATATGTCACAACACTAGAGGAGAAAACAGCAGAAGGGGAAACACCAAAGATGGAGATGCCATTATTATGGGAAATATTGTCATTTGAAGCCTTTTTGATATGAGTTGTATGGTTATCTTAGCCCTGTTCATCATCAGAATCACTATCAACCCAGACCTAATTAGCACAGTCCTATCATCAAGAAGCAATGAGTTCCTAAGACTAATATTACAAGTCTAATAGCTCACATTCCCCTCAGAATCCCAGCCAAAGAAGAGTGGTATTTTGATAGTGGATGCTCCAGACACATGACTGGAAACCAAGACCTTCTAACTGACCTGCATCATCATACCATAAACCATGTAACCTTTGCAGATGGAGAAAAAGGTGAAATCAAGGGAACATGTAAGCTTGATTGTCTTGGAGTTCCTAAACGTGACAAGGTTCTACTTTTTAAGGGTTTGACTGCAAATCTAATAAGCATCAGTTAACTATGTGATCAAGGTTTGAATGTTAACTTCACCAAAACTGAATGTCTAATTTTTAACAAAGATAGTGAAGTGATTATGAAAGGAATCAGGACCAAAGACAACTGTTACATATGGAGCTCTCAAATGGGTTATTCCACAAAGTGTTCCTATGCCAAAGAGGAAGAGATGAAGATAAGTATAACTGCTAGAAGAACCCTCAAGAATAGTGAGAGACATGTCTGTGGGAAATGTCAGACAAAGATGTCACACCAGAAGCTCAGACTTAACCTCGCTTACAAAAGAGAAAAGGTCATGATGGCCCAAACAACTGAGAGGTTAGATCAAATAGGGGGACATGTGACTAGTTATAGGCAGTCTGAAATTGGAGAGAGCCTTGTTGGAATTGGACCACAAAGGACTGTGTGTCTATCTCAAAGGAAAAGTACCAAGAACAATGTGGAGAAGATTGAGATGGAGAGTGAAAGGACTCTTGTTCCTACACGTTTGAAAGATAAAAATGAGGTTGATGATGAAAATATATCAGAAGAAAGAAGTTGTTCTCAACTAAGTTGGATGAAACTGTTAATAATTGTATACAATGTCACACACGATGTCATGACATTGTATTATGACAACCTGAATATTGCAACAATTTCCAAAAATCATAGTCAGCACAGTTGGACTAAGTACATTGTGTGTTGTCAACACTCTATTAGAAAATGTGTAAAAGATAAATTCATAAGTCTAAAGCATGAAATGCAATCAGCTGAGGAGTTTGCAAGGGATTTGATTGATAATCAATTTTAATATGTAAGAGGGAAATTAGGGACTTGGATTCTTGAGAAAGTATGGCAATTAATGTGGAGTGGAAAAGGTAACAAAAATATTGTCTGCCCAATTAAAAGAAAGGGCCACATTAATAATGAATCATTCCCTAGTATTAGAAATAGTATCTATGCCATTTGCATGCTCTACCTGAACACAACTCTTTCCATCTTCATCAAACTACTCAGAGAACCTCTGATAGGGCAAAGAAATTTCCTTCAAAAGTTCAACAACATGTTTCAACATCCATCATCATCTAGCTCAAAACCCTTTCATCATACAAGAACTCCCTCCATGGAGTTTCTATATGAAGATTTGATGGACGTGACTCCTCTGTGTATGATACCAGGTGACGTCCCAGGCCCCTCTTCCATGGCTGGAACTAAGCAAGTTACTAGGATTCTGAATGAAGAACATGGAGTCAAGGATATTTGTACTCCTCTGTCCAGAAGGGACCCCTCTCTTGAGGTGGAAACTCAAGTTGAGAAAGATGATGACTCATCTAAGACAGAAAAGGAAGTAGCTGCTGAGGGATTATGTTCTCTAGGGAAAAATTTACCTAGCAAGAAACCAGCTAGCATGTCTCCTGATACTGCTAAGGATAGTATTGATTTGGAGGAAGAGAGATCAGAGGAAGAGGCTGACACCTTGGTTCACCATGTGAAACCAAGTGCTACTGGGAAATTGAAGACTAGGAAAGGAAAAACTGTGGCTGAAATGATGACATCCAGGACTAGGAAGAAGACTGCTGGTGTAGGACCCTCCAAATCATGGAGCAAGGTTGAGGTTAAGAAGAGGAGAGAAAGTGAGAGTTCTGACTCTGATGAGGATGTCGAAGACGATGTCCCAGACATCTCCCCTGCAAAAAGACAGGCTGTTAAGAAGTGTCCAGGCAAAGCTGCAGCTGTACACTTAGACAACATCTCTTTTCACTTAGAAGATGGTGCTGCGAAATGGAAGTTTGTCATTCAGAGGAGGGTAGCAGTTGAAAGAGAGCTGGTAAAAGAGGCTGTTGAAGTAAAGGGAGTCATGGATTTAATCAAGAATGCTGGATTGATGAAGACTATGGTTGCTCTGCCCTAATGCTATGAGGGGTTGGAAAAGAAGTTGTTGTAAATATCCCTGAGGATTTTCTGAAAGGAGCAGCAGGGAATTTTGCAATGTTTTTGTAAGGGGTAGGTGTGTGAGATTCTAACCAACCATCATCAACAAGTTGCTAGGGAGAGGAACTGATGGAGGAGTGGATCTAGAGACTATAGACAATGAGGTCTGTAGGATTATTACAGCTGGCCAAGTTAAGGAATGGCCTAATAGGAATCACCTATCAGCTAGCAAGCTAACTGTCAAATATACCATCTTGCACAAGATTGGCTCGGCTAATTGGATGCCTACTAATCAGATCTCTACCATCTCCATTAGTCTTGGAAGAATCATTCATGCAATTGGAACCAGGATTAACTATGATTTTGGAAAGTTAATGTTTGACCAAATTATCAGACATGCCTCCACAAATATTGTGAAGATACCCATTGCCTTCTATAAGACCCCAATTTTGGCCCTAAGATCCCTCATGGCATCATTACATTGCATTTGCCAAGCCTCAAGGATCATGAGCATCTTGGGTTCTTCCCTTTGGGTGGGACCCCTTGTGAGTGGTTTGAGATTACCAAGAATGATTGAATTGTATATCATTGCTTTTCTCATTTTATTTACTAACCAAAAGCACAAAAATATGTCACTAACATCTTTTGTTTGTAGCTTGAGCAGTCACAAGATCTAAAAGCTTCTAAGTGATCCTTTGTGCAATGATATGGCCATAAGAAGATAAAAGCAAGCATGGAAATGGTCCCCAAAGCTCTCATCCATCAAATATGCCTCCCTTGTATCTCAATTCATCATTTTGATCAAAGCAAGTCAAAGGGTTTGAGGTTGTGTCCCAAGGAAACCCTAATTCATCTATGTATCAAGTGTGCCTTGCTCATGAAGCAACCCCAGCCCATGGTCAAAAACAATCAAGGGAAGTTCTTTAATTCATCATTTCATGCATATTTGAACTTATTTGAGTGTCCTCAATCATCAATTCATCAAGATATGAGTTGTGGACTTGAGAAGTTGATTAGTCAATTTATCTGACTATTTTGAAATGCACTGAGACCTAAATTTTTATGTGTTGGTGAAATGGATATGATCCCAAGAGTAAAAATGTTCTTAAGGACAATATGAACAACTTTCATGTTCATCAAAATTGGATTTGAAGCTTGGAAGGTCATCATCCATTCCAGGACATTATAGGTAATTTTGACTGAAACCCTAATTTTGGGTCAATTTCCCAAGAACATAACTCATGCATTTTTTATGATTTTGAGGTGGAACCAAATGCATTGGAAAGATTATTTTGTCTAATTCAAATGTTATGTTGAACAAAATTTCAAAATCGCAAAATAAATACATGTGCTAATGCAAAACATTATAGGTCACTTTGGGCCAAATGCATTGAAATGTAAAAAAGTCCAACTTCAAGTGCCCATAACTTCTTCATGAAAATCCAAATGATGTAAAATTTAACTCCAAATCGACTTTCTTGAAAAGATCTACAACTTTGTTGTTGGAGGTTTTTCCATTTGAAGCTTGCATCATCAAAACAGAAGATCTTGAACTTGATTCATTTTGACAAATTTCTCAAAGGAATAGTTTGTGCATTGAACTTCATGGCCTGTTTTCATAAATTTCCACACTCCAAATGAGTTTTTGTTCAACATAACATTTGTTACTCATGTCAAGACCTTTCCAACCATTACCCACATGCCTATGTTTCAATTTTTCAAGTAGCATTTTCAAAGAGGTGAAGTTTTGTGACCAATTATGTATTTCATGTTAAATTTCCATGCACAAGCCAATGCCTTGCAAACTGCACGTCCATTTCAATTTGTTTGATCATCAGCATGCAAATGCGATTGAGTTTGGGCCTCAGATGCACCTGTACAGGCCCATGCATGGAGGACGCAACTTCATGCACATGAGTTTCATCACCCTTGCCTTGCATTTCCATCTATAAATAGAAGCACCATTTCATTCATCACAACTTGACTGTGCTTTTAATTTCACAAATTCATTAAGTTCCAGTTGAACACCATATTTTTCAACCTCTAATTTCTCTTACCATGGAGATCTAGAGTGAAAATAGATGGTACAGGGGTGATGTACATCACCCTAGCTTTCCAATGATATGAGGATCGTCCCCTTTGGTTGAGATTTTATGACCTGCAACTTTGGCTGGAAAATACAAGCTCGCCGGAGAAGACGGTGGTGCACACCACCGTCAGTTTTCCAGATTGAATATGGGCCCTTGGATCTGATTCCCAGATCTAATCTCCACCCTCCAATGATATGACTTATTTTAATTCAATGTGTGGTTGCATTGACTTGAGCCTATGGTACGCGCGCGCTTCATGACCATCAAATTGGACACGTCAATAAATGAGGTTCCATCCAAGCGTTGTGGTTTTTTCTTATTTTTATAATTTCCATTTTATTTCTTTTATTTCATTTAACTTCAAATATTCATAACTCTTTCATTTTAATTCCAAAAAATATGGGACCAATTGCATTATTTCTCTTTTTGACTCTAGTTTTTAAAAATGATTTTCAAAATTTTTTATTTTATCATTTGATATTTTTTGTGAATTTTCTCTTTTCTGGTTATTTTTAATTCATTTTAAATAGTTTTTGGTATTCAAAAATTACACAAATATTTTCCTAACGTCTTTGAATGATGATGGATCCATGAAAATATTCTCATCAATTTTTTAATTGATTTGAGATTTATTTGAGATTTTAGTTCAATTAGGTTATTTTTTATTCATTTTTAATTGATTAAAATAAGTTTCTGACTTTTAAAAATGCTGAAATTTTTTGTCAAACTTTGTTTGATCTTGTTGAACTTGGGATAATTCACTTGGACTTTTCAAAGTTGATTTGAAGTGAAATTGAAGTTTGACCTTTCTTTAATATTTTAATTCAAGTTTATTTTCAAATATTAAAAATGCCAAAATATTTTGTTTATTTCTTGACTTCCAATCTTCATCCCACTTCTATTTTAGATTGTTTGACCATGATCCTCAATATCTTTGGTCAACTCTTAATAGATTGGTACATTCCACTTCATTTCATGCACTTTAATTCTTCATCTCCATTATTCATCATCTTCTTCTTCTTCTTCTTCTTTTCTTTTGGATCAATGAGTTAAAGGTTGATAAGTTAGCATTGATTAGGGAGGATTAATCTTCCTTGATTCAAATCTAATTCATCTTGATCAATTGATCAAGTGAATGGCTTTGCATTAAGGATAGATTGCTTCCTAAATCATGCAAAGGACTTAAACCAATACAAGATAATTTCTTTTCTTCTTTTTTGGCATGGCAAGTTGTTGGAACTTGGTTCACTAATCCAGACTTCTAACTTTTGTTGTTGCCTACATTATTATTGACCGGCCTCAGATAGTTGTGACTTTTACATAAGTCCAATTACGATTGCTTAACATAGCGCTAAATTTTCCTTATGGCACACTAACTACTAACATTAACCATTGACTATTAACATTAAATTCTTGCTCTTTACTTTTATGCAATTTACTATTCTTGCACATATTATTCATTTGCTTTTCCCTTTGCTCACTTGAGCACATGTTTATGTTAATGCAATTTTCCTGTTGCTCACTTGAGCATATAATTGTGTATATATTATTGTGCTTGTGTTTTGTTTTGGTTGTTGTGAACCAATTGCAAAAATGACCAAAAGGACTTAGATGATTAGGACCTTACCCAAGCTAATGGAGTTTGAAGAGCAACTAGGCCTCATGCCTTTAGAATGCTTAAAGCTTGAAGAGGAACTTTGAAAGGATTAAATTCTAAACTCCCTCTTGTCCATTCTTTGATTGCATTATGGAACTATTTAATGTGTGTGCTCTAGTGCTAGGGATTCTAACATTGAGCCAAATTGAGGAACCATTGCCATGAGCCTCTAAGAGAGAGAGATCTAAAAGCCATTGGAAGATTCTTAGGAGCTTGTTGTGAGTGTGTGCTTGATTGCTTGAATGTTTGTTTGTCTTGCTTGCATATTCCAAAGGATGGGAGCTACTTGGATCATCACTATGATCTCAAGAGAGGAACTCCATTTGTGGTCTTGTTCTCTTATCCCTTACCTCTTGTATGATTAGGACTATAGCCATTCTTCTTCTTCCCTCCACTCTAACTCAAGCCAAAACTTTTTTACAAACATTTAACATTAGAAACCTAAGCCTTATGCTTTTGATTTTCAAATTTTCTTTTCATAACACTTATTTTGAATTTAACTTTTAAATCAACTTTGATCATATTTTGTAAATACTTTCCATTGGTAAATATAACTCATTCAAATACTTCTGTGGTTTCAATGGCCACTTCCTTAATCAAAACCTTTCATAACCTTTAGCTATTAGGTTTGAGTTATCCTTGAGGTAGATGTAATACTCACCTATATCCTTAGTGATGGACAATGAGTCTTCCATGCTTATTATAGGGTTAACCCCTCACTAGCATGTTGAAGTTATCCTCGCATGGTGGATTTGTGGTTTTAGGTTGAGTTTTGTCCCTTGGATAACAAAAGACCTTAAGGCTTTTGGACCAACCAATCCACCAACTCATTTATAGATTTTTACCCCGAACTATGAGGTTTTGATCCTAATCTTTTTTAAGTTGGTACGTAGGCAATGGGTTTATCCATCCAAACACAAAATGTAAATAAAATTGTATATTCTCTCCTCATCTCTTCAATCATGTTTGCATAAATAAATTTTCACAAAATACCAACCTTACAACAAATGTGAAAAGGGCTCCCTAGGAGTACCTAGGATGTTTTGGGTGCTTAAAACCTTCCCATTGCATAACCAACCCCCTTACCCAGATCTCTGACATTTTTGTTCGCTTTCTAACCATTCCTTTGGATAAATAGAAGTGCGGTGACGACTCGACTTGTATGGTTTACCTTGGATTTAGTCAATATCTCTAATGGTAACGAATATCCCGCTACATAAAAGTGGCGACTCTGCAGGGGAGGATTGCCTAGTGGGTTTTGCCTATTTTTCATATTTATTGTATTGTATTATATTATTTTGTGACATATTTTTGTGCAATTTGGGATTACTGTATTGTATGTAATGATTGAATTGCTTGAATATTAATTCCTTGTATGCTTGGTGATCTTTGTGAGATGAGTTCTATACCCGAACTCGAGTGCACTTAGGATGGGAGGATGGCATAGTCTTGTTGACTTGTGTGGAGTTATTCCTTAGCAAGTTGACTTGCAAGCCCATTCACTTGGTGGAGGTCATGTTGGGATCAATAATGTTACACAAGTAGTTGTCGTTAGACATTACTCTTTCCAATATAGACCTTAGAAGCCAAGGACCTTAGCTTACCAAGCCCCTCTTGGCCTATTCTTAGGATGTAGTGCGAAAGTCGTCCAAGTGTAAGATTTAATACGATTGTTACGCGATACTACACTCATAAGAGTCTCTCTTGAGAATATTTTTGGGATACGAGTAGTCGTTTCTCCGATAATATCCGAAAGATGGGATGATGACTATGGGAACTTCTTGTAGAACATGTTTGGTAGGTTAAACCCTAGTACACTCCCTTTGGGTGGTTCTTAACCGAGACTCCATGCTCGTGACTTGCAACAAACCCTTGATTCGTGGTTGATCCGTTCATGTATCCTTAATGTCAATGGAACTTGGGTGTTGATAAGGTGTAAACCATAATCCACCAAAATGGATGATTGATATTAAGAATAGTATGACCCATCCCATGACCTTTAATTGGTGTGCTTTGCTTGATCCTTGAGTGTGATTGTTGCATTCATGCATTCATGCACCCATTTGCATCCATATCATCAAAATAATAAGAAAATCTTCAAGGAACTTAAGAGGTCTATTTGTAAATTTTCAGACATGGAAAGACAAAGAAGGAATACAAAGAAGTACAGTTTCAGACAACCAGACTTGAAAGAGCTAAGGAAATTGACATCTTATGTATTAGATCCTTTGGGTTTCAAAGCTCGTTTTGGGAAGCTTCTTTCTCTTCTGACTACTTAGGTGGACGAAGGATCGATGAGTGTATTGGTGCAGTTTTATGATCCTTTGTACCATTGCTTCACATTTCCGGATTTTCAGCTTTTGCCCACGCTTGAGGAGTACGCCTATCTTGTGGGCATACCTATTCTAGACATGTTACCTTTCAGTGGCTTGGAGAGTATTCCTACTTCTCAGGAGATCGCTGATATGTTGCATATAGATGAATCTCTGGTTGGTGCTCATATGACTACCAAAGGTGGAATTCAAGGTCTCCCTTCTGAGTTCCTCATTGCTCAAGCCACTGTGTATGGGAAGGCCAAGAGTGAGGACGCCTTTGAGGCCATATTGGTACTTCTCATCTATGGGTTAGTGTTATTCCCCAACATCGACAAGTTTGTGGATGTGAACGCTATTAGGATTTTCTCTACTCTTAATCCCGTTCCGACTCTGTTGGGTGACACTTACTTCTCTTTGCGTATGAGGAATGCAAAAGGCGGTGGTGCCATTATGTGTTGTTTGCCTCTGTTGTACAAGTGGTTTATTTCTCACTTGCCGCAGATGGTCGCCTTCAAGGAGAACAAAGGATGTCTACGGTGGTCCACGACACTTATGTCTCTCACTAATAATGATATCTCTTGGCACAACCACGTGTATGATGGTGTGCAGATTATCGACTCTTGTGGGGAATTCTCCAATGTACCTCTTCTTGGTACATGTGGTGGGATTAGCTACAACCCCGTTTTGGCATGTCGTCAGCTTGGGTTCCCCCTAAAGGATAAACCCAATAACATTCTGTTGGAGGATGTGTTCTTTCAGGAGGGTAAAGATCCCCAAGGCTTGAAAGACAGGATGGTCCATGCTTGGCGCAAGATTCATAGGAAAGGAAGGAAGGAGCTAGGTCCAAAAAACTATGTCGCTTTAGAGCCTTACACTGCTTGGGTTAGGAGGAGAGCTTCTGAGTACCTCATGCCTTACGAGTATCCGAGACCTACACCTTTGGTTATGGATGGGCCTTCAACCCTCCCTGACCAAGGAGTAGAGGAGTTGAGAGATGAAGACCGTTCACGTGCTTGGATCCGTGAACGAGAAGAGTTTCTTCAGCAGATCAAGGAGAAGGATGCTTTGATTGAGTTTCTCGAGCATCAGGTTATTGATGATCCTAATGATGCATGAACTTCTCTACTTCCTCAGTCTTCCAAGTTTTGGAAGAGGAAGTACGATCGACTCGCCAAGGAGAAGGCATATATGGAGGCAGTCTATGAGGAGGAGGTGAAGAGGCTTCGTGCATCTTTTCTTCATGTGTCCCGAGCTTTAGATGATTGTTTCTAGGGATCCATAGGATGATTATTTTCCTTTTCTCTTGTATTTGGTTATCAATGTTGTACTTCTTTGGTGTAAAAAAATATTTTCCAGATATTATGAGATGTTTCCATATATGATAAAAGTGTAATATTTCCAAAAATTTGCAGATAGAACTCTAAAGTTCCTCTGATATAAAACACAAATCATATGCACAAGCATTGCATGCATCATGTGCATAAGCAAATTTTGTTCCCAGATTCTTGTCCTATGGTCTAACTTTGTGTTCTTCCTGCATTTCAAAGACAAGCTGACTCACCGGTACTACACCAGAGCCAACTCCTCGAGACTTATGGATCATTTGGAACAAGAGAACCGCGAGCTGAAAGAAGAGGCAACCAAATCGAGTGCCCTGATGGAGTCATTCTTGGCCGTTCAGAGCCAGTCTTCTCCAACACGCTCAACTCCACCCCAGAGGACGGTCATTTCTGAGATTGCGACTTCTACTGTGCCTGCTGCAACAACCCACTTTGCGCCATCTATGCCAGCCGGGTTCCCTTGGGGAATGCCCGCCAATTTCATGCCAGAGGGTTTTGCTCCTACTCTTGCTTCTTTTCCGGCATCTAGCCCGGTCCTTTTAGTGCCACCTCCCATTGTGCACACATTACCAAGAGTTGAAGATGCCATCTACCATTCTGAGCCATCTGAGGGCCCAGAGGTTTATGAGAAGATGGATGACATGAAAGATCAATTCCTTGAGCTTCGCAAGGAACTGAAAACCTTGAGGGGAAATGACCTCTTTGGTAAGAGTGCTGCTGAGTTGTGCTTTGTGCCCAACGTGAAGATCCCTATTAAATTCAAAGTACCCGACTTTCAGAAGTATAATGGAAACACATGCTCTCTCAGCCATCTTGTGATGTATGCTGGCAAGACGTCGACGCAGACTGATAATGACCAATTGCTCATCCACTATTTCAAGGACAGTCTGTCCGGTGCCGCTCTCCGGTGGTACATGGGTCTGGAAAGTTCGAACATCCACTCTTTCAACGATCTTGGCGAGGCCTTCGTAGAATACGCCCAGAGGTGGCGCGAGTTTGCAGCTCAGATAGTGCCACCCCTTGAGGAGAAAGAAATGACCAAGATCTTTTTGAAGACCTTGAGTTCATTTTACTATGAGAGAATGATAGCCAGTGCTCCCTCAGACTTCATCGAAATGGTGAATATGGGAATGAGACTGGAGGAGGGGGTCCGTGAAGGACGTTTGACTTGAGATGAAGGCCCTTCAGCAAAGAGATATAGAAGCTTTGCAAAGAAGAAGGAGGGAGAGGCACATGCTGTGTCTTCCCATGTCAAGAGAAGACCCTCTATGAAGAGGAAGATTGCCCGCCCAGTCAACAACCAGCATCAGGTGGCTCATATAGCACCTGTTTTCAGGGAAGCTCAACATTATCAACAACCACAACAATATCAGCAACAACAACAGCGTCCACAACGACAGGCCTACCAGCCTCTAAACAATAACAACAATGCCAGCACCAGCTACGAGAGGAAGAGGGTCACTTTTGATCCCATTCCAATGATTTACGCTGAACTTTATCCATCTCTGATTGATAGAAAATTAATTACTCCACGAGTCCCTCCCACTGTACCTGCTAACCCCCAGTGGTGGTACAAGCCTGAGCTTCATTGCGTTTATCATTCCGGTGCTCCCGGACATGACGTGGAGAATTGTTATCCCAAACAGACCAAGGTGCAAGACCTTGTGAGAAGCGGGATTTTGTTTTTCGAGGACGTAGGTCCGAACGTGAAGAAGAACCCATTGCCCGAGCATGGGAAATCTGTCAATATGGTCCAGGGCTTCCCTGGCAAGTACAAAGTTAAATATGTCAGTCATATCCGACAATCGCTGGTTGAGATGCATCGTTTGCTATGTGACTATAGCCATTATGAGCATGACCACGATAGATGTCGAGTTTGTTCTGTTAATCAGAGAGGGTGCCGCCAGGTGCGCAAAGATGTTCAAGAAATGCTGGATGAAGGAGTCATTGAGATCCTTCAGAACAGAAATGTTGACGAAGATGCTGTCGAAGTCAACGTAATTTCTCCGGTATTCCAGATACCTGAGCCTGTTGTCATCAAGTATGATGGTAGCAAGCAGAAGGTTTCTCCTGCTCTGACCATCAAGCCAACCGGCCCTGTACCGTACTCTTCTGAGAAGGCGGTCCCCTATCGCTACAATGTTGTAGCAGTGGAAAATGGGAAAGAGGTATCCCTGCCCTCTTCATCTGTCGTTAATATTGTCGACATCAGCGGTTTGACCCATAGCGGTCGTGTTTTTTCGGCTCCGTTGAAGCCTCAAGCTGATGCTCGAGGAAGTGTTGATGCTGATTTTGTTGAACGCACGATTGGGAATGCTGTGAGCATTCCTAATCCGACACTTGTTGATAAGCCCTCCTCTACGTTGAGAACTCCTGCTTCTACTGGCCCGAGTGGCAATGCGAAAGAAGATTTTGATGAAATGCTGAGGCTCATTAAGAGAAGTGAGTACAACGTTGTAGATCAGCTTCTGCAAACGCCATCCAAAATATATGTGTTATCATTGCTATTGAATTCAGAACCACACTGAGAAGCTCTGCAGAAGGTGTTGGATGTGGCGTATGTGGATCACGACGTCACGGTAGAACAATTTGACAACATTGTTGCAAACATCACCGCTTGTAACAATTTAAGTTTTTGTGACGCTGATCTCCCTGAGGAGGGAAGAAACCACAACTTAGAATTACATATATCGATGACCTGCAAAGATGACGCCATGTCCAATGTGCTGGTAGATAATGGGTCATCGTTGAATGTATTGCCGAAGACCACTCTTGCGAAGTTATCATATCAGGGGCCTCTCATGAGGCAGAGTGGAGTAGTTGTGAAGGATTTTGATGGGTCTCGCAAAACTGTGATTGGTGAAGTTGATCTCCCAGTCAAAATTGGACCAAGTGATTTCCAGATTACCTTCCAGGTTATGGACATTCACCCATTGTATAGCTGCCTCCTAGGCAGACCGTGGATTCACGAGGCTGGCGCCGTGACATCCACCCTACACCAGAAATTGAAATTTGTAAAGAATAAGAAGCTGGTGGTGGTAGGGGGAGAAAAGGCTCTCCTGGTAAGCCATTTGTCTTCCTTCTCTTATATAGATGTTAAGGATGAAGTTGGAACTCCGTTCCAAGCTTTATCTATTGTTGAACCTGTTGAGAAGAGAACTCCTTCATTTGCTTCCTACAAAGATGCAAAGTTGGCCATTGAGCATGGTGCAACTGCCGATTTGGGGCAAATGATCATGTCGGAAGACAACAAGTCCCGGGATGGCATAGGCTACTCTTCTGGGGTCTTCAACAAGCAAGGATTGTTCAAGAGTGGTGGATTTATCCACACTGGTTAAGACGAAGAGGCTGCTACCATTTGGAAAGAAGACGAAGAGGATTCTGGCAATTTCATCATCCCTGGAGGGGTCTGCAGTAATTGGGTCGCTGTTGATATTCTGACAGTTATCCATAAGTCAAAGTAATGTTCATTGTGTTTAAAAACCCTTCTCCCATGCCAAAAGGAGAAGTGATGACATTGTCTGCACATAAATACAATGATGTTTTCATTCAATAAATTCATGTTAAATGTTTGTTTTTCCAATTATTTTCCCTTTTTGCTTTTGCATAAAATTGGTGATCACATAAAACCCTAAAAATAAGAACAAAATCAATCTTTTCATCTGCATAATGATTTGCCTTGTTTGAATTCTAAAGTTTCTTTTATATCCAAAATCATTATGCAGGTTAATCAAACCCATTGAACATAATGATCCAACACCATCTCCCAAATTTGAATTCCCTGTATTTGAGGCGGAAGAAGATGATGTTGAAGAGGTTCCTGACGAGATTACCCGTCTACTTGAGCATGAAGAGAAGATCATTCAGCCGCATCTTGAGAATCTGGAAACAGTCAACTTGGGGTCTGAAGATTGTGTGCGAGAAGTGAAGATTGGGGCATTCCTGAAAGAGTCTGTTAAGAAGGGGTTGATTGAGTTTCTACGAGAATATGTTGACGTTTTTTCCTGGTCATATGAAGACATGCCTGGTCTAGATACAGATATTGTGCAACATTTCCTACCTTTGAAGCCTGAGTGCGTGCTTGTGAAGCAGAAGCTCAGAAGAACTCATCCCGATATGGCAGTAAAAATCAAGGAAGAATTTCAGAAGCAAATTGATGTGGGTTTTCTGGTGACCTCTACATATCCTCAATGGGTGGCCAATATTGTGCCCGTGCCTAAGAAAGATGGAAAAGTCCGGATGTATGTGGACTATAGAGACTTGAATAAAGCTAACCCGAAAGATGATTTCCCTCTACCACATATTGATATGTTGGTAGATAAGACAGCTAAATTCAAGGTCTTCTCATTTATGGACGATTTTCCGGATAAAATCAAATCAAAATGGCACCCGAGGATATGGAGAAGACAACATTCATCACACCTTGGTAAACATTTTGTTATCGAGTGATGCCCTTCGGTTTGAAGAACTCCGAACGAGCTATGACTACCTTGTTTCATGATATGATGCAGAAGGAGATTGAGGTATATGTTGATGATATGATTGCTAAGTCAAGAACGGAGGTTGAACATGTAGAGCACTTGTTGAAGCTTTTTCGGCGTTTAAGGAAGTACAAGCTTCGTCTGAATCCCAACAAGTGTACATTTGGGGTCCGTTCCGGCAAGCTTTTGGGCTTTATTGTCAGGGAAAGAGGTATTGAGCTCGATCCTGCCAAGGTCAAAGCAATACAAGAGATGCCTGGGCCCAAAACTGAGAAGCAAGTCCGAGGTTTTCTTGGCCGCTTGAATTATATTTCCAGGTTCATATCCCACATGACTGCCACATGTGCACCAATATTCAAGCTCCTCCAGAAAGATCAGTCTCATGATTGGACCGACGATTGCAAAAAAGCTTTTGAAATCTTTAAAGAATATTTGTCTAAACCTCCGATTCTGACCCCGCCTGTTGAAGGGAGACCATTGATTATGTATCTGACATTCCTTGAAGACTCAATGGGTTGTGTCCTTGGTCAGCAAGATGAATCAGGAAAGAAAGAATATGCTATCTACTACCTGAGTAAGAAGTTTACTGATTGTGAGTCTCGATACTCAATGCTTGAGAAGACATGTTGTGCTTTGGCTTGGGCTGCTAAGCGCTTACGCCAGTATATGTTGAATCATACGACTTGGTTGATATCCAAAATGGATCCAATCAAGTATATCTTCGAGAAGCATGCTTTAACTGGAAGAATTTCCCGTTGGCAGATGTTGTTATCTAAGTATGACATCGAGTATCGAGCTCAGAAGGCGATAAAAGGTAGCATCTTGGCTGACCACTTGGCACATTAACCAATCGAGGATTCTCAGTCAGTTTAGTATGACTTCCCAAATGAGGAGATTCTGTATTTGAAAATGAAAGATTGCGATGAGCCTACGCTCGATGAAGGGCCAAAGCCTGGTTCTAGATGGAGTATGGTGTTTGATGGCACCGTAAATCAGTACGGAAATGGTATTGGGGCAGTGATTATCACTCCTTAGGGCACACATTTTCCTTTTACAGCAAGGCTAACTTTCAAATGCACGAATGATATGGCTGAGTATGAGGCCTGTATTATGGGATTGGAAGAATGTATTGATCTTAGGATCAAACATCTTGATGTTTATGGTGATTCGGCCCTCGTTGTTAATCAAATTAAGGGTGAATGGGAAACGAATCAGCCTAGCGTCATTCCATATAGGGATTATGCGAGGAGGATTTCAACGTTCTTTACTGAGGTTGACTTCCATCATATTCCTCGAGATGAGAATCAGATGGCAGACGCTCTCGCTACACTTGCTTCAATGATTATGGTCAGACTTTGTTATGAAGTCCCCAATATCACTGTGATGCGCTTGGATAGACCAGCTCATGTATTTGTAGTAGAGGAGGTGCAAGATGACAAGCCGTGGTATTATGATATCAAGTGTTTCCTTCAGAGCCAGATTTACCCGCCTGGGGCATCTGTGAAAGATAGGAAGACTTTGAGGAGATTGTCTGGCAGTTTCTACCTCAATGGCGATGTGTTTTATAAGAGAAACTTTGACATGGTGCTGCTCAGATGCGTGGATAGACACGAAGCAGACCGGTTAATGACTGAGGTCCATGAGAGTTCATTTGGTACACATTCCAATGGACATGCCATGGCTAGAAAGATGTTGAGAGCAGGCTATTATTGGCTGACAATGGAGTCTGATTGCTGCAAATATGTGAAGAAATGCCATAAGTGTCAGATCTATGCGGATAAGATTCATATTCCTTCGACACTTCTGAATGTGATTTCCTCACCATGGCCCTTCTCCTTGTGGGGAATCGACATGATTGGCATGATAGAACCAAAAGCATCCAACGATCACAAATTTATTCTCGTAGCAATTGATTACTTCACGAAATGGGTCGAAGCGGCGTCGTATGCAAACGTGACCAGGCAGGTGGTCGTGAAATTTATCAAGAATCAACTCATATGCCGGTATGGTGTGCCAGATAAGATCATTATTTATAATGGATCAAACTTGAACAACAGAATGATGAAAGAGCTGTGTAGCAAGTTCAAGATCGCACATCATAATTCTTCTCCTTACAGACCCAAGATGAATGGGGTTGTTGAAGCTGCTAATAAGAATATCAAGAAAATTATCCAGAAGATGGTTGTTACATACAAAGATTGGCATGAGATGCTGCCATTTGCTTTGCATGGCTATCGTACATTTGTCCGCACTTCAACAGGTGCAACCCCTTTATCCCTTGTTTATGGCATGGAGGTTGTGCTCCCAGTAGAGGTGGAGATCCCATCAATGAGAGTTTTGATGGAAGCCAAGTTGACTGATGCTGAATGGGTTCAGAGTCGCTATGACCAGCTGAATTTGATAGAAGAGAAGAGATTGACTGCCATGTGCCATGGTCAGTTATATCAGCAAAGGATGAAGAAAGCTTTTGATAAGAAGGTCAAGCCTCGTGTGTTCTGAAAGGGGGACCTTGTGCTCAAGAAAGTCTTGTCTTTCGCGCCCGATTCAAGGGGCAAGTGGACTCCAAACTATGAAGGTCCATATATTGTTAAGAGAGCCTTTTCAGGAGGTGCTTTGATACTTACAACTATGGATGGGGAGGATTTCACTCGTCCTGTGAATTCAGATGCATTCAAGAAATACTTCGCCTAAAGATAAAAACAGAATAGCTCGCTAAGTTGAAAACTCGAAAGGGCAGCTTAGGCAAAAAATGAGCGTCTCGGTGGGTTGAAAACCCGAAAGGGCGATCCAGGCAAAAATTAGAGACATAAAAAAAAATTGTATCCCGCTAGATTGAGTACCTCACCCTGGGGCAATCTAGGCAAAAAAAGGGATTTGGAAAGTAACTGCACCCTGACAAGACTTTGTTCTACAAACTGTCAACCGTCAGAGATTCTCGCTCAGTCATCATCAACTAAAACTACAAATACATCGGATTCAGAATTGGTGGAGAAATGGTCATTCTATTCAATGTAGCCATTTTTCAATATATATCACTAATTTCAAAATTTTAAAGATCTATGGATTCTTGCCATTTGCAGACTAGCATTCCATCAAATAAATTTTGAGCCTTTACCCAATTATTTACACACTTGTTTGTTTCTATTCAACAAATGTTTTGCATGTTTTAATTGAGAAATATCATTGTTTAAAGTTTTCAAAATTTGCTTTTAAACAAAGTGAAGATTCATAATGATGAAGGGATACTGGGGACGTCTTTAGTGCTCTCCCAAGGGTGGTAAGATTCTCGACAGGGTAAGACATTTGTTCATATTCCTGGCATGTTTGTATCCTCTTCCTTCGAAACTTTTTTGTGGTTTCCTCTCCCGAGCAGAAGATATGCAGCTCCCTTTCCTCCTCAGCAAATGAGACCCTGGGTAGGGATAATATTTGGTTGATCCTTGGAAGCTTCAGGTTGGTGTTTTATCCCCATAAGGATCCATTACTTCCTGTAATAGTTTCTTCAGTGAAGTCTCCATGGTCATGTTTTCAACTGGAATGACTGGTGCTCATTCCCCTGCAAAGATCTTTGTTGTCCTGGCGTTCTCTCTTGAGATGTAGTACTGGATGTTTGTGTATTGTTCGTTGGACCTGTTTGTGTTAGAAATGTCTGTTTGTCAGCATTCATCATACATAGACCATGCATATATGCATAGTGATAACATTCAAATATTCATGTCGCATTATTTTCCATATATCTTTGGTGATATCTCTTGTTTGAGGGTATTATGTTTCCCCAAGCAGATGTTGGTGATTGATCTTTCGATATAGAGTCAGCCCCATAAGCAGAAAGTGTTTATCCTTTCCTCCATAGTCCCCACCGAGTTATGACCTCGTGGATGATGGTTGTTTCTGTTTCCTCCCAACACATATATTAGGATGGAATTCCCCATTGAGTTATATACTCATAGGGACAAGCCTTGTTTAATCGTGCCTATCTAGTTTGATCCTAGATTGGCCTCTTGTGTCTGCTTCCTGCACTTCCCCGTGGTCTAGATGAATAGTTGCTCATTAACCAGTAATTATCCATCTTTTCCCCTGCGGAGTCTGTGGCCTTCTACCCTCATACCGGTAGTTATAAGCCCCATTTCTTTGGTTTTCTACCCTCATACCGGTAGTTGTAAACCCTGTTTTATCCCCTGGCAGAGTTAACCTTTCTGTTCATCCTAACCGATAACGGTTACTCTTCCGTGGTTTTCTACCCAGTATCCGGTAGATGTAATCCCTTCCTTGACGATTATCTTTATCCAATATTCGGTACTGATATTCTTTCACCCCTTTTTTTGAGCATATCTCCCAGTAACCGATGATATGTCTCCTGGATCGTTGCCTTTGTCAATGTATCCCCAGTGAGTCATCTCTCAATTACCCTTTGTTGGTAATGATGGTTTATCCCCTGGATTGGTCATCATTATATACATAGTATTCGGTATCCCGATGCCCTTGCTTATCGGTCGATTTACCCTTTATTAACCCAGTAACCGGTTGTGGATAATCTTCCATGCGAGTATGCTATCTACGTTCTGACGGTAATAGATAGTATATCTCATGCACTATTTGGTTGAAGTCTTTTGCTCTTCCCCAGTCGAGTAAGATTCGTATCCCTTTTGTGGAATCGAATGTTCATCCTATAATCGAGTTTGCTTTTAGCCCTCTTTTGGATGATGAGTGTCTTGGTAATATTTCCCAATTCACGCTTTGGTCGGTCACCTATTATATGCCCAGTAACCGGTATCCCTGGTGTTCCTTCCTCCCTGTTCCCTATACTGACTTTTTGTCCCTTGCGGAGTCAGATTTTCCTGAGTTGAAGTATACCTTTCTAGGTCTTCCTCAGATGATTTTGGATGTTTTATATCTCTCACCTTTACGCCGGTTTTAGATGTTCATTCTTCCCGAGCATGTTGTTCTCTCACCCTTATACCGGTGTTCAGATCACATGTCTCTTTGAGCTTATTACCCAGTAACCGGTAATACCTCATCCCGTTGCTTCCCCAGAGGAGTCTTGTTTGGGTGTTTCCCTAGCAAAGTCCCTTAGTGGATTCTCCCAGCCTGAGTCCGGATTTTTATCCGAAGTATCCGTTACAGATAATTTTTGTTGTATCGGCATATTCCCCAATACATGCATCTTTGAGTCAGCTCGAGTCTTTCCATTGATGTATTTCATGGATTTCCTTCGTGTCTCTCAGCAAGTTTCAAGTCGTGACCTGCTCACGCATTTTTATCCCTTTACTCCCCAGTAAAGTCCCTGGAGTCTTTGTCCCATTTATGAGTATGTTACTCCAGTGGGTTTTCAATTATTCCTGATTTCTTTCTTTATGGACACATATCCCCACAGAGTGTTACCATTTGCATACATACATTTGCATCATGAGGTCTCTTAGGGACCAAAATTCGTTCTTTGTTATTATTTAAGCCCATTCTACCTCGTCGAGACGAAGATTTTAACCTTCACTTCTCCGGCTAGAATGACCTTAAATAGGGGCATCTGTAAGACCCCAATTTTGGCCCTAAGATCCCTCATGGCATCATAACATTGCATTTGCCAAGCCTCAAGGATCATGAGCATCTTGGCTTCTTTCCTTTGGGTGGGACCCCTTGTGAGTGGTTTGAGATCACCAAGCATGCTTGAATTGTATATCATTGCTTTTCTCATTTTATTTACTAACCAAAAGCAAAAAAATATATCACTAACATCTTTTGTTTGTAGCTTGAGCAGTCACAAGATCTAAAAGCTTCTAGGTGATCCTTTGTGCAATCATATGGCCATAAGAAGATGAAAGCAAGCATGGAAATGGTTCCCAAAGCTCTCATCCATAAAATATGCCTCCCTAGTATCTCAATTCATCATTTTGATCAAAGCAATTCAAAGGGTTTGAGGTTGTGTCCCAAGGAAACCCTAATTCATCTATGTACCAAGTGTGCCTTGCTCATGAATCAACCCCAGCCCATGGTCAAAAACAATCAAGGGAAGTTCTTTAATTCATCATTTCATGCATATTTGAACTTATTTGAGTTTCCTCAATCATCAATTCATCAAGATATGAGTTGTGGACTTGAGAAGTTGATTAGTCAATTCATCTGACTATTTTGAAATGCACTGAGACCTAACTCTTTATGTGTTGGTGAAATGGAGATGATCCCGAGAGAAAAAATGTTCTTAAGGACAATATGAACAACTTTCATGTTCATCAAAATTGAATTTTAAGCTTGGAAGGTCGTCATCCATTCCAGGACATTATAGGTCATTTTGACTGAAACCCTAATTTTGGGTTAACTTCCCAAGAAGATAACTTATTCAGTTTTTATGATTTTGAGGTGGAACCAAATGAATTGGAAAGATTATTATGTCTACTTCAAATGTTATGTTGAACACAATTTCAAAATCTCAAAAGAAATACATGTGATAATGCAAAAAATTATAGGTCAGTTTGGGCCAAATGCATTGAAATGTAAAAAAGTCCAACTTCAAGTGCCCATAACATCTTCATCGAAAATCCAAATGATGTAAAATGTAACTCCAAATTGATTGTCTTGAAAAGATATACAACTTTGATGTTGGAGCTTTTTCCATTTGAAGCTTGCATCTTCAAACCAGAAGGGCTTGAAGTTGGTTCATTTTGACAAATTTCTCAAAGGCATATTTTGTTCATTGAACTTCCTGGCCTGTTTTCATAAATTTCCACACTCCAAATGAGTTTTTGTTCAACATAACATTTGTTCCTCATGTCAAGACCTTTCCAACCATTACCCACATGCCTATGTTTCAATTTTTCAAGTAGCATTTTCGAAGAGGTTAAGTTTTGTGACCAATTATGCATTTCATGTTAAATTTCCATGCACAAGCCAATGCCTTGCAAACTGCATGTCCATTTCAATTTGTTTGATCATCAGCATGCAAATGAAATTGAGTTTGGGCCTCACATGCGCCTGTACAGGCCCATGCATGGAGGACCCAACTTCATGCACATGAGTTTCATCACCCTTGCCTTGCATTTCCATCTATAAATAGAAGCACCATTTCATTCAATTGGCAACGTGAAGGCGCCTGAAATGCTGCAAGATTGAAATCCATAACCACACTCAAAGGAATTTTCACTTTCTTCTTAAAAATTCAGATCTGAATTTTAACTACCTTGGTTGATTTTCAGACCTACAATTCCTTGGCATTGCTTCATCTTCATCACTAGATCCTACTGTAAGCATTAGTTGAGGAGAATCGTGCTCTCAAGATCTGCATTTCAAAGGTGGATATCAGAACTTATTTGCTTCGAAACTCTTCATTTATAGCTTGTTTCTTGTGTCCTTTTTCTTGGCTGAAGTCCTCTCATCAGAGGCAACTTGACTGTGCTGTTAATTTCATAAATCCATTAAGTTCCAGTTGAACACCATATTTTTCAACCTATGATTTCTCTTACCATGGAGATCTAGCGTGAAAATAGATGGTACATGGGTGATGTACATCACCCCAGCTTTCCAATGACATGAGGATCGTCCCCTTTGGTTGAGATTTTATGACCTGCAACTTTGGCCGGAAAATACAAGCTCGCCGGAGAAGACGGTGTTGTACACCACCGTCCGTTTGCCAGGTTGAATATGGGCCCTTGGATCTGATTCCCAGATCTAATCTCCACCCTCCAATGATATGACTTATTTTAATTCAGTGTGTGGTTGCATTGACTTGAGCCTTTGGTACGCGCGCGCTTCATGACCATCAGATTGGACACGTCAATTAATGAGGTTCCATCCAAGCGCAGTGGTGTTTTCTGATTTTTATAATTTCCATTTTATTTCTTTTATTTCATTTAACTTCAAAAATTCATAACTCTTTCATTTTAATTCCAAAAAATATGGGACCAATTGCATTATTTCTCTTTTTAACTCTAGTTTTTCAAAATGATTTTTTAATATTTTTTATTTTATCATTTGATATTTTTTGTGAATTTTCTCTTTTCTAGTTATTTTTAATTCATATTAAATAGTTTTTGATATTCAAAAAATACAAAATATTTTCCTAACCTATTTGAATGATGATGGATCTATGAAAATATTCTCATCAATTTTTTAATTGATTTGAGATTTATTTGAGATTTAATTCAATTAGGTTATTTTTTATTCATTTTTAATTGATTAATAATAGTTTCTGACTTTTAAAAATGCTGAAATTTTTTGTCAAACTTTGTTTGACCTTGTTGAACTTGGGATAATTCACTTGGACTTTTCAAAGTTGATTTGAATTGAATTTGAATATTGACCTTTCTTTAATATTTTAATTCAAGTTTATTTTCAAATATTAAAAATTCCAAAAATATTTTGTTTATTTCTTGACTTCCAATCTTCATCCCACTTCTGTTTTTGATTGTTTGACCATGATCTTCAATGTCTTTGGTCAACTCTTAATAGATTGGTATACTCCACTTCATTTCATGCACTTTAATTCTTCATCTCCATTATTCATCTTCTTCTTCTTCTTCTTCTTCTTTTCTTTTGGATCAATAAGTTAAAGGTTGATAAGTTAGCATTGATTAGGAAGGCTTAATCTTCCTTGATTCAAATCTAATTCATCTTGATCAATTGATCAAGTGAATGGCTTTGCATTAAGGATAGATTGCTTCCTAAATCATGCAAAGGACTTAAACCAATACAAGATCATTTCTTTTCTTCTTTTTTGGCATGGCAAGTTGTTGGAACTTGGTTCACTAATCAAGACTTCTAACTTGTGTTGTTGCCTACATTATTATTGACCGACCTTAGATAGTTGTGACTTCTACATAAGTCCAATTACGATTGCTTAACATAGCGCTAAATTTGCCTTATGGCACACTCACTACTAACATTAACCATTGACTATTAACATTAAATTCTTTCTCTTTAGTTTTATGCAATTTACTATTCTTGCACATATTATTCATTTGTTTTTCCCTTTGCTCACTTGAGCACATGTTTATGTTAATGCAATTTGCCTGTTGCTCACTTGAGTATATAATTGTGTATATATTATTGTGCTTGTGTTTTGTTTTGGTTGTTGTGAACCAATTGCAAAAATGGACAAAAGGACTTAGATGATTAGGACCTTACCCAAGCTAATGGAGTTTGAAGAGCAACTAGGCCTCATGCCTTTAGAGTGCTTAAAATGTCAAAGAGCAACTAAGCCTCATGCCTTTAGAATGCTTAAAGCTTGAAGATGAACATTGAAAGGATTAAATTCTAAACTCCCTCTTGTCCATTCTTTGATTGCATTATGGAACTTTATAATGTGTGTGTTCTTGTTCTAGGGATTCCAACATTGAGCCAAATTGAGGAACCATTGCCATGAGCCTCTAAGAGAGAGAGATCTAAAAGCCATTGGAAGATTCTTAGGAGCTTGTTGTGATTGTGTGCTTGATTGCTTGAATGTTTGTTTGTCTTGCTTGCATATTCCAAAGGATGGGAGCTACTTGGATCATCACTATGATCTCAAGAGAGGAACTCCATTTGTGGTCTTGTTCTCTTATACCTTACCTCTTGTATGATTAGGACTTTAGCCAT
This sequence comes from Lathyrus oleraceus, assembly GCF_024323335.1. Lineage (NCBI taxonomy): Eukaryota > Viridiplantae > Streptophyta > Magnoliopsida > Fabales > Fabaceae > Lathyrus > Lathyrus oleraceus. The sequence continues at coordinate 329,402,986 of NC_066580.1, forward strand.
TCTTCTTCTTCCCTCCACTCTAACCCAAGCCAAACGTTTTGTGCCAACATTTAACATTTGTTTTCAAACATTAGAAACCTAAGCCTTATGCTTTTGATTTTCAAATTTTCTTTTCATAACACTTATTTTGAATTGAACTTTTAAATCAACTTTGACCATATTTTGTAAATACTTTCCATTGGTAAATATAACTCATTCAAATACTTATGTGGTTTCAATGGCCACTTCCTTAATCAAAACCTTTCATAACCTTTAGCTATTAGGTTTGAGTTATCCTTGAGGTAGATGTAATACTCACCTATATCCTTAGTGATGGACAATGAGTCTTCCAGGCTTATTATAGGGTTAACCCCTCACTAGCATGTTGAAGTTATCCTCGCATGGTGGATTTGTGGTTTTAGGTTGAGTTTTCTCCCTTGGATAACAAAAGACCTTAAAGCTTTTGGACCAACCAATCCACCAACTCATTTTGAGATTTTTACCCCGAACTACGAGGTTTTGATCCTAATCTTTTTTAAGATGGTACGTAGGCAATGAGTTTATCCATCCAAACACAAAATGTAAATAAACATGTATATTCTCTCCTCATCTCTTCAATCATGTTTGCAAAAATAATTTTTCACAAAATACCAACCTTACAACAAATGTGAAAAGGGCTCCCTAGGAGTACCTAGGATGTTTTGGGTGCTTAAAACCTTCCCATTGCATAACCAACCTCCTTACCCAGATCTCTGACATTTTTACTAGTTTTCGATTCGATAAAACTTTTAGGTTTTTGTTCGCTTTATAACCATTCCTTTGGATAAATAGAAGAGCGGTGGCGACTCAACTTGTATGGTTTACCTTGGATTTAGTCAATATCTCTAATGGTAACAAATACCCCGCTACACCTTCCCATCCATTATTCTTGGTATTATCTTGAGTTAACAACCAGGCACACTCAATGCAAATGACATTCCAAGCAGAAGAAAGCCCCCACTATCCATTCATTATAAGCTGTTTGAGGGAAGTCATGTTAATGATGTTGTCATGACATCTTCCAGAAAGGAGCCTGCATCTCAAGGGAGTTTAATTGATCAGTTGAAGGAAACCTGCAAAGAACTGGAGAATAGTATTAGGGTTTCCAAAGCAAGAAAAAAGGCGTTGAAGGCTCTTATTAGTGGCCTAGAGAAGGAAGAGGTGAAGAAGGCTGGTGAGACCAAATACTCAGATGCCAATACTTCAAGTGAGAGATCAAATGCTCAATCTAGTGGCAGCTTTGAAAGCTGAAGGCTCCGAAGGTGAAGGTGATACTTCTTCCTCTGATTAATGGTTCCTTCCTATGTTGAAGTCTGTGAGGTGTGCTGGGAAGATTGATGTTGTGGAAGCTGTTCTGATGTTGTTGTTTGGAAGACTGAAGTTTTATTGTTTTTTTAAAAATGTGTAATTTGTGGTAGTCGTCATTGATGCCTGTTTGTAGTATTTTGTACTCTTAATAAGTTCCTTGGATTTGTTCATTATCTCAGCTATCACAGCTGTGTATGATGATTGTTTGTATCTCCTGAACAATTATGTTTTAACATGTTATATGTTATGACATCTGTGCTGACATTCTCTGCTAGGCTAATTGACATTTATTTTGTCTAATTGGTCACCTTTGGTCAATTTTGACTAAAAAGGCGGAGATGTGTTTATGAGGAGATGTATGTGGCTGGACAGAAGGACAACTATTATTGAAGGAAGTGCACAGGTGTTAAAACAAAATATTGTTCTGTTTATAGATGTCAAAGGGGATGCCTGATGTGGTGCGCAGGTGTTGATGTTGAAGCAGATGTCAGAATAACATTCTGATTGTTACAGGTGTTGTGGTTACAGGTGCTGTTATGAATGCACATATTTATGGGGAGAAGTAGTACCCTTGTGCGTTTGTGTGTCTTACTAGTTGCATGCATAACTAGTAATTCTATTTTTGTTGCACAGATTTAGGGGGAGGAGAAGTACCCTTGTGCATGTGTGTATTACTAGTAACTATAGCTAGTAATTGTGTTGCTTCTGCTGCTGTTTAAACTGTTGTTTAACTGCTGATAGTTTCTCTTGTGAACAAAAAGGACAGATATATGTTTTAGGCAAAATTTGCCAAAGGGGGAGTTTGTTGATTCTATGTGTTGGCAACAATTTTGGAAAAACAAAGAGTGTTCACAAGATGTTATGTGTGATGTCTTAACATGAGATATCCTATGTACCTGCTGGAGTTCGAGAACATGTTCATGCATGATTGTTTCAGAATGTCATACACAAGGTCATGGCATCTGATATATGTGTACCTGCTGGAGCTTAAATGAAAGACATGTTCATGCAGGATTGTTTCAAGATGTCATACACAAGGTTATGGCATCTGATATGGTTGTACCTGCTGGAAGTTATAAAAGGAATTATGGAATTATGCAGGATTTTCCAGGATATCAGACCCGATGTCATGACATCCTGTACACAGAACATTCAGTATGAATGTTTGATGTTTTGTGATTGCACAATTAATGGCAATCTATGTATGATTGAAGATCTGATTTGTAGGCGCATTCAATCATGGATTACAACCTGATATAGAGAGAGAGCTAGGGTTTGTGTCTGTTTAGTCATGAGACTTGTAAGCCATTCAAGTCATCTTTTGATAATTGAATTGGACTGATTTGTGGTTGTAATTTGTCACTCTAAAGCTGTTAAGCAAGAGTGTGTGTCTACTTGATCAAAGCTGTAAAGCAAGATCAAGTGTGTGTCTTCTTGATCAAAGTTGTGAAGCAAGATCAAAAGTGTGTCTTCTTGATTGAAATTGTGAAGTAAAATCAAGAGTGTGTTATTGAAAAGTGTTTTCTTTTCTCAAGGGATTGTTGTTTAAGATCACAAGTGTGATTGTAGGGAAGTGAGTGGGTTCTCATATCTAAGAGTGCTTAGGTAGAAATTGCACGGGTAGAGATTAGGTAAGAAAGACTGTAACTTGTTAAAGTGTACGGAGAGTCTTTGAACTGATTCTATTTTAGTGAATTTCCTTCCTGGCTTGGTAGCCCCCAGATGTAGGTGAGTTGGACCGAACTGGGTTAACAATTGCTTGTGTATCTTGTATTACTATTCTCTATCTTTATTCTGTTTGCATTACTCAGATATTAGTGTCGTGACATTACCTTAGACATCTCATATATGATACCAGAATTTCAACATTCTTCACAGAAAAGTAAATTTAAGGGACTTATGTCTTATTTGCAAATATTTTCAGACCATGGATTATGGACGAAGGAACACTAAGAAGTACCCAGATTTGAAAGAGCTAAGGAAGTTGTCAACTTTTGTACTAGAACCCTTGGATTTCAAGAAACGTCATGGGAAACTTTTGTCTGTCTTATCTGCTGATGTGGTTGAAGGACTCCTAAGTGTTTTGGTTCAGTTTTATGATCCTCTCTACCGGTGCTTCATGTTTCCTGATTATCAGCCTGTGCCTATGTTAGAGGAGTATGCCCATCTCCTAGAATTACCCGTATCTGACACGGTACCTTTTAATGGATTGGAGGAGATTCTCAGATCTCATATCATAGCTAAAGCTCTTCATCTGAAGAAATCTGAGATGGATGCTCATTTGGTGAAGAAAGGAGGTATTCTTGGGTTGACTTCAGAGTTTCTCATTGAAAAGCTAATATCTTTGTTCAAGCCGGTAGTATGGATGTGTAGCGGTAAATTCATGACCATCAAGCTATGGATAAACTTAACGTCAATAAAACCAGAGTCACTAAAGGAAAAGGGAAAAGTACGAACAAAACTCAAAGATAAGAAATTTTCAAATCAAAACTAATAAAATGCCAGAGATTACAGGTAAAGGGTTTGGTTACACAGTGGGAAGGTGTTAGCACCTATAGTGTCCTAGTTACTCCTAGGGATCCCTTTTTTTATGTGTGTATGTGTTTTTGGTATAAAAGATGTTTGAAACAAATAGAGTGTGGGGATGAGAAAAAGAATTCATTAATTATAATTTTGTGTTTAACAAGACCTTCAGACTTGTGCCAACGTACCAACATAAAAATGAGGGATCAAAACCACGTAGTTCGTGGTATTAATTTCAAAATGAGTGGGTTGTTTTTAATCAAAATTTAAGTTTTAAAAGAGGCACAAAGGGCCCAAAAGTTCTTTCTGTCATTTACAAGTTTGATTAAGAAAAGAGTTTAAAAATGCAATGGCATAAGGCCAATGTTTCTAATTTGCAATAAAGTCTAAGTTTTGAAATCACAAGCAAAGAAAGTTTTTGAAAAGGGGGAGAGATTTTGAAATTTAAGAAGTGGGAGAAGATGAAGAGGCTAGCCTAAGCATAAAATTAAAATTTAAGAGTTGAAAAGATCTGACCAGTTGGATGCAATCCAACAGAAAAGAATGTCATATAGAAAACCCACTTTCCCTTTGCACTTTGAATTAAGCAATAATCAGCAAGCAATTAACAATATGAAGAGCAAGGCATCAAATAAATATGGCCACATCCAAGTGTCGCATTACGCGAAAAACCGGCGGGAAACGAAAACAACAGAGCCGCCACCGTGCGTTATTTATCCCAAAGAGGGAAAGGAAACGCTCGAAGTAAACCAGGAAAAGACATGGTCTCGCGACCAGAGAGAGATGGGATCGGGAGTCGGTTATGCGAAGGGAAGGTATTAGCACCCCTACGCATCCGTCGTACTCGACGGGATCCACGCACAAAAGGCAGGATAAAGGTTGCTAAACGCTGCTTAAACATCAAACACTGGCTGAAAGAGACACAGAAAACAAAAGAAACTAACTCGGCAGGATATCGCATCCTGGGCCTACGTAGTCTGTCAGACACAGACATCAGAGTCGACGTAGTTCGGGACAGGGGGACACGTGCTCGCTAGGATGTCGCATCATATGCATACGTATCTTCTCGGACTGGAGAAGAATCAGAGCACTCGTAGCTCGGCTAACGCACGCCAAACAAAACCACACCGGAAACCGACTGCCAATCGCTGGACTTATGTCAGACTCCACACAAACAGGCAAACCTGGAGGTCGAACGCCAATCGCTGGACTTACATCATACTTCGAACCAACAAACACACACAGGAAACCGACTGCCAATCGCTGGACTTATGTCAGACTCCAACAAGCAAACAAGACACATGAAACCAACTGCCAACCGCTGGACTTATGTCAGTCTCCAACACACACAAAGGGGTTGCAAAAGAAAAAGGGCGCCCGGAGAGATCAACTCATCTCCTGCCTACGTACCTCATCTGGTATGAGGATCAGGGCGACGTAGTTCCCCTACGCAGGGAAAGAACTTCTAACCTAACCAGAGACTGGGAAATGACATACTAGAAGGGAGACTAACTCGAGCCTAATAGTTATCATGCAAATTCACCATGGTCCTAGGTTGAAGTTTCTATCTAACTTGCACAGGGAGCAAGCTATCCTAAGCAGCACAGGCAAAGCAAACATACACAAATAGCACACACTATATGCAATCAAAGTGGGCTCACACAAGGCTAGGCTTTAGTCAAGGGGTCATGTCAACCTCGACAAACAAGCCACTGTAACAGGGTGATGTTAGCTCTTAACCCTAACATTGAGAGTTAGGGTGAAGTAGATGAAATAGGAAGTGAGGGTAAGACCTCACAGCTTTTATCCCTGGTCAGGGAGAGCTTTGAATAATAGAAGGTGTGCGAGTTCAGAAAGTAGGAACTCTTCTCCACAAGGATTAGACTCTATAAGATCTTGGGTTAAGATCCACAATGCATCAACATGTTATGTGAGCAAAGGGATGACACACTGAATAGCAGGAGATGGACTACACATCTCTTGTATCTGCCAATGCCTCTTCACTTAGGAGGTCTTTGATATGTACAGGGGACAAAGATAAACAAACACAAGCATTGCCTCTTAAGTAGGACTTCAGACAGGTGCCTGCCCAAGTAACAGGACAGGTCTTCCAGACTACATGCAGTCAGAGAGTTATACCTCAGATGGTTAAGCAACCAAGCAAAACCAAAAGCAAGTTCAAAAGAACTTAAGCAACTAATGTACCTGATAACAATCTAACTCAGTCAGTATACAAGTTAAAAAGTCAAACAGACAATCAATAGTCAACAGTCAATAGTACACAGGCAAACAAGCAATGCAACAATGTGCAAGACACAAGCTCAACTCAAATGAGCTAAGAGCCACCTACAAAACAAGTCAAGATTAGTCAACATCAACCACATAATCCAATTCAAGCAAATGAATCAATCCTCTTATGGCCATGTACTTCTTAACCTGAAAACAAAACTCAAACATAAGCAACAAACCACTAGGGCAAGGCCTAGGGTCAAAGGGGGAGAAATAATTCAAAACAGAAGCTGAAATTTGACATGATGAAACTTCAAACAATTATTGACACATAGCAAAAAGTCTCACATTCATATCATTTACCAAACGCATTTCATGATCAATCTAAGTTCAAGACAATTTTAAGGTCCAAATGTGACCAACCAGAAAGATAAATCTCAATTAAATCAGAAATAATTCACAAAAATATGGAAAAATTCATACATATTCAAGACATCTCACATGATCAGCATGCAAAAAATCAGAACAATTGAGAATCATTTGATAGGGTAAACACATAGCACAAGATGAACATGCAACGGTGTGACACAAATTGTCACACCTACTTAGAAAAATCACAAACCAGAAACCACAAATGATAAAAATGCAAACTCAACACCAAACTATCAATCAACGAGTGTAGTTTCATCATGCAAATTTCCAGAAGCATTGGATTAAAACTCAGCATTTCACAAAGCATATGGCAAGCAAGGTACAAAATATGACACAAGCACACAAACCCTAGGCAAAATTAATTCCCATCCATGCACAATTTCTGGAAAAATACTCATAAAAAACTAGAAACAACAAGGAGAAAGATACAAAAATCCACACATTTTTTGGATCAATATTTATTGAGTTATGATTTTTTTTAAGTGGAAGAAAAATTAAAAAAACATGAATGAAGCATATACATGAATGGATGGAGAAAAGAAAATAATATGTGGAACATTTGCTATAGGCCAGAATCGAAGGGAGGTAATTTTTGAAATAGGGCGCGCTAACATGAAACACTGCGTTTCATTAAACGCATGTGGCAGTCAAACATGACGTGTCCACGGTCAAACGCACGGGAACCACTCAAATGGCCAGGCAATCGCTTCGCTGGACCAATACATGTCCACTAACACATAACCACATGCAAAACGCGCTGGGAAAGATCTACATAATTCTGGAAACACAAACCCTAACACATTCATACGTGTTCTTCATGTTCATATGCTCAAGAACACAATTGCACAGAAATTCAGAATGAACATATCATCGTGTTCCTCTCGCATCACACATCACTAATCCATATCTAATTTAACCTAATTCAACCTATATTCAAAGATTCGAGCAAAAGAAAGTTCACATGTCAAACTTAGATCTAGCATATCCAACACAATACTTCATGAAAATCATTGATCTAAAGCTCAGCATGCTCAATGTTGAAGGATCTACAACTATCACCTATCAATTTCACGAATTAATGGAATCGAATTCTGACCTTGTTGAAGATGCAGAAGTGAAATCGGTTGATTCAGGCCTTGAACAGCACAAACAGTTCTTCCTAAGCTCTTGTATGATTGCATGGATGAAGAATTGGAGGTTAATCTTGCACGATCTTGCCAGAATCTCCAACTGCCATGGATGAGTGTAAGCTTCGAGCTGCTTCAAATCTGAATGAATTGTGATGGTTCTTACTTCAAACATGCGCCATGATCCTTCCAGATGATGATTTGATCAAGGGATGATGAATTGGTTTGAAGAAAATTGCAAAAGTTTGAGAGAAAAAGTGTGAAGAAAAATTTCAGATCTGTAAAATGAATTGTGATTAGATGAAATCTGTTATGATTAGGTTTATATAGGTCCTGTTAATCCAATCCTTAATCATACTTAAGCATGTGGTAAGTGGATTAGTGAGAATGGAGTGTTTTGGCCAATTTGCAATTTCACCCTTATGCATGCAAACCAATGGAACAGTGCACGAATTTTGTTTGAATTTCACTTGAAATGCTATTTTAGAGCCAATGCCAATGTTAAAATGTGAAAAGAATGCTTAATTTTCAAATTTGGAATTTCCCTCCAAAATTCAAATGAAAATGCAAATATTTTTGTGATGGAAATGCATGGCTTATGATGCATGATTTGGATAGTAGAGATCAAGAGAAATTTTTTGCAAAAAGAGCCATCTCATTTGGCCTTATGGTTAAAGAGTTATGCATGTTTGAAGTTCAAATTCACTTGGCCATGATTGATCCATATTTTTTCAACCACATATGAGAAATCCATAATCTTGTACTTTTTGGAAATGGGAGAGCAATATCTTCAACTTTCATGTTGGACAAAATTCCATTTGAAGCTTTCTTGATGATGTAATCTTGAGGAGAAAACCTTTCCATTTCTGGCAATTTCAAATTATAGGTCACTTACTATTTTTGGAAAGTTTCCATCTGACCTCAAATCCTTCAATGTTGATGTTTGCAATGTCAAATGAGACTTGTATGGACATGAAAGAGGCATCTCTAACCATCTCCCACCTCCAAATCCATGGTTGAACTGACAGTTGACTTTTGTTGACTTTCTAGGGTTTCAGATGAATTGATCATTGACTGATGAACTTTGAACATCCAATGCTTGACCAAACCACTTCAAAATTATCCTTGAATCATATGAACTCATTAAACCAACCCTAGGGTTTTGATTCCATGGAAAATGCACTTGCTTGCTTGCACAACTGAATCTCCTGACCAGTCTTGCCTGATGACTTGATAGACTATGCAATGAACAATGCAAATGTTAATGACCTAAAATGAGAATGAATGTACAAATGGGAGGTGCAAATTTGAGGTGCTACAGCTTCCTCTATTCAATCAGCTGGGAACCCGAACGGATGAGAGCAATGGCTGTCAGACTTTCAGGGTAAATAGAGATTGAATACCAAAGAACCGTAGAAATTTGCACTCTGCGGGGATCCATGAAACGGATGCTTCAAATGGGATCTAATATTTGTCACTGGGTCAGTCAAGATGTCTACCAATGACTCCAATGGGGATTTTGATTTTATTCAAAGGAAAGGAACCACATCCAGACGTCGAAGGACGATGAATAGTAATAGAAATCACAACTAGACGCCAACGGACGACTAGGAAACACTCAACGTTTATCGAAACCAACGGAGAGGTATCCAGACATCAGCGGATGAATGGAAAAGAAAGGAATACGACCAGACGTCATCGGACGAATGGGAAAAACTCAACGTTTATCGAAACCAACGGAGAGGTAACCAGACATCAATGGATGAATGGGAAAACTCGACCAGACGTCAACGGACGAACGGGAGTAGCTCGACGTTTATCGACACCAACGGAGAAGGAGAAGCTCAACGTTTATCGACACCAACAGAGAAGGAGAAGCTCGACATTTATCGACACCAACGGAGAAGGAGAATCTCGACGTTTATCGACACCAACGGAGAAGGAGAAGCTCCACGTTTATCGACACCAACGGAGAAGGAGACGCTCAACGTTTATCGACACCAACGGAGAAGGAGAACTTACTGGGGGAAAAGCTAATTACAACCAAACGTCAACGGACGATTGTGAAAAACTTAACGTTTATCGAAACCAACGGAGAGGTGAACAGACATCAATGGATGACCTGTGGGGAAAATACAACTAGATATCAACGGATAACTAGGAAAAACTTGACGTTTATCGAAACCAACGGAGAGGTGAACAAGACATCAACGGATTACCTGTGAAAGAGATACAACTAGATATCAACGGATAACTAGGAAAAACTCGACGTTTATCGAAACCAACAGAGAGGTGAACAAGACATCAACGGATGACCTGTGAAAGAAATACAACTAGATATCAACGGATAACTAGGAAAAACTCGACGTTTATCGAAACCAACAGAGAGGTGAACAAGACATCAACGGATGACCTGTGAAAGAGATACAACTAGATATCAACGGATAAGTAGGAAAAACTCGACGTTTATCGAAACCAACGGAGAGGTGACTCTGAGGGGAAAGGTATCATTATACGTCAACGGACGTATAGGAAAAACTCAACGTTTATCGACACCAACGGAGAGGTGAACACTTCACTGGGGAAAGAATATATGTTACGAACATCGGGCGATGATGTTTACCGACATTAATAAAGGGACGACCAGACATTTACCAATTACTGGGGTGAGACGCGATGTTTACCGACACCGAAAGAATGGTGTTTACCGATACCAAAGAAAGGACACACGCGGGTGCTGACATGACACTTATTGGTATCACGGGTACGACATCTACATATGTCAGGGCAAGGCTAAACACTTGCTGGGGATCTCACTGGGGAGAATCAAACTTTCCTTTCACTTACGAGTGAGGAAATAAACCTCTCCGGGGAATATCAATCCTGAATGTTGTCAGAAGCAACTGTAGCAAACGTGTTGTCCAGATGTTGAACAAATGATCCGCCTCTGCCGGGGATATGGTCTGATTAGGTTTCACATGAATGCATATGTTTGAATTTTTCTATGGCGTAATGCTCCATATTGAATGGAAATGCTACGCGTTTTTGAGGATGCAATGATCACTACATGCCAAATGCAAAATGATGAACTCTGGCTGGGGAGCCAAATGATCAAATACTCCAACTCAATGGGGGAGACTCTGCTTGAGGAATTCTCTGCGGGGAGTAACACCGACTTCTTACTCATGCTGGAGAATAACACTGTTGTTGGGGAAAGGATCCCAATCCACTCGGGGACTCCGCTTGGGGAACAACCAAAGCGACTTCGCTAGGGAATACGTCAATTCACAGGTAGGATAAACTCTGCCGGAGATAATTTTCATCAAACCTGATCCACTCGGGGAACCTGCTGGCGATAACCATCAATCACAAACCTCTGCTCGGGAGATCCGCTAGGCAAAAATTTCACAACCCTGATGGGGACAGGCATTCACCACTCTGCTGAGGAAAAGCAACTCTGGTGGGGAAAGTAATATATCAGACCACGCTGGTGATGGACATCCACAACTCTGCTGGGGATAGCGCTCACGACCACGCTGGGGATAACACTGCTTCAAACCAGACTGCTGGGGAATAGAACTACTCCACTAATGCCTTCGTTGAGAATACAACATCTCTCCATCTTAGTGGGGATAATCCATCTTCCAACTCATCTGGGAACTCAACTGGGGAAATATCTGCTGGGGAATCGTCCTCACAGATGACAACCTGTAAAATGGCTCAACATACATGCCCTAGGGGTTTGCATGGACAAGATACGCTCAAGTGTCCTCAACATTCAAAATGATTTTCAAATGTTTTATCTTTTTGCACGTTATTGTTTAGCCTTTATGTTTTTATATGCAATGTTTATCAAAAATTCGGACATTTTTGCAAACAAAACAGTAAAAATAAAAACAAGAGAGCAATTTATCTGAATAACGACTTTTATTGATTTAAAATGGGCCTGAAAAGGAAAATACATTGGGAAGAAATTCCTAAAAAGAGGTAATTGCGCACAAAAGGAAAAAAATCTATCCTAATGGCAATATGAACACGGCATCCACTATTTCCCAATTCTGTTATAACTCACAGATCATCAGTTTCCTCCCAAGTTCCTTGCTTTCTGATAAGAATGAATGGACCGATCACATCTTTCGAAGTGGCAAACGACGAAGCGCGATGAAGTACAGATAAACTCAGACTGTAGTCTTCGCTTTAATCCCTCTTTTGGCTGGATCGCCCTTTCCGGTTTTCAATCCACCGGGATACCCTTTTTTGCCTAAGCCGCCCTTGCGGGTTTTCGACTTACCGGGTGTACAAATTCTTTTCACTCTTTTATCCCTAATTTTTGCCCGAACCTTTTCTTTCTGTTTTTTGGTTCGCCGGGATGCCCTTTTTTGCCTGGACTCTTTTATTCTTTTTGTCCAGCGGGTCAAATTATGCGAAGTATTTTTTGACTACATCTGAGTTAACAGGGGACGAGAAATCTTCACCATCCATAGTTGTAAGCATCAAGGCTCCACCGGAGAAAACCTTTTTCACGACATACAGACCTTCATAATTAGGAGTCCACTTGCCCCTGTTATCTGTACCGGGAGGAAGGATCCTCTTCAAAACTAGATCACCAGTTTGATAGCTTCGAGGACGCGCTTTCTGATCAAAGGCTCTCTTCATCCTTCTCTGATACAACTGCCCATGGCACATAGCTGCTAGCCGTCTCTCTTCGATAAGGCTCAACTCGTTAAACCTTGTTCGAATCCACTCGGCTTCGTCAAGCTTGACATCCAACAAAACTCTCAGAGAAGGGATCTCCACTTCAACAGGCAGGACAAGTTCCATACCATACACAAGGGAGTACGGGGTTGCCCCGGTCGACGTACGCACTGAAGTACGGTACCCATGCAAAGCGAAAGGCAGCATCTCATGCCAATCCTTGTACGTCACGACCATCTTCTGCACAATCTTCTTGATATTCTTGTTTGCCGCCTCTACATCACCATTCATCTTTGGTCTGTAAGGAGAAGAATTGTGATGTTCAATCTTGAAATCTTTGCAAAGTTCTTTCATCATCTTGTTATTGAGATTCGAACCATTGTCAGTGATGATCCTCTCAGGAACCCCATAACGACAGATGATTTCTTTCTTAATGAACCGGGAAACCACTTGTTTGGTAACGTTAGCATAGGAAGCTGCTTCCACCCACTTGGTGAAGTAATCAATCGCGACCAAGATGAAGCGATGTCCATTAGAAGCAGTAGGCTCAATCCCCCACATGGAAAACGGCCAAGGCGAGTTCATGACATTCAGAGGGCTTGGTGGTACATGCACTTTATCAGCATAGATTTGACATTTATGGCACTTCCGAGCGTACTTGAAACAATCGGATTCCATAGTCATCCAATAATAACCGGCTCTCAACCCTAAAACCTAAAATCCCTTCAAAACACCAAATAAATGGCCAAGAGATTTATCCTAGGTCAATGAAGGTCAAAGGACCTTAGCCAATTTTTTTATGAATTTTGTAAAGTCAGAAGTATTTTTAAACAATTAAAAATATGCATAAAAACAATTAATTCATGAAACATATCAAAATTAATCCAAAAAATAATTTTAATTGATAAAATGAAAGAGGAAAAATTTTAAATATTTTTGGTGAAAGTCCCATATTTTTTGGATAAAAATTGAAATTAATATGAATTAAACAAAATAAGTGGATTAAATGAAAAATCAGAAAATACAAAAAAATAAGGGTCATCATATCTTCCTCATTAATTGAGGTGGAATATTTGATGGCCAAGTGTGAGCTTTCCATGGTGCAATGCAGTCAACATGTTGCAAACTTGGTATTTAAAACCAAAGGCCAAGTTTAAAACAAATTGAACAAATCTGATGGTTGAGAGGAGTGACAACACACCACCGGAGTTAAGGCTCCAGTCTTCTTCTCCTATGGACCTCACCTGGATGGTCCACCATCAACCATCACAAAAATGAAAAACAAAGACATGGATTCAAAGAAAAAATGCTCAGGAGCTCGAATTTGGCCTCAATTTTCTCCAAGTCAAAGTATATGAAAAGATACAGGGATTTGAATTTTGAGGATCATGAACTGAGTTGCTTCGATTTGACCTCAAAGCAACTCGATCTTCTTGCCTACATTGACAAGACTTCATCCCACCAAAAATTACAAAGAATGGTGAAGAATTGAGGGAGAATCTAAGAGATGAAAATGATCAAAAATTACCTTCGAGGGAGCTTCAACCTTGCTTGATCTTGCTTCCAATTGTGTTTGGATTTATTTTAGAAACTTGTAGGAAGTGATTAAGATTGGAAAATGGCTTGGACTCTTGAGGTTCAATCTCAAAACATAATGATATTTGAAGCTCGATTTTCAAATGAAAACCTTCAAGATTATCCTTTAATGGTGAGGGTTGGGATTGCAGGTTCAAAGCTTGGGCATGAGGTCCTCAATTCTGAGCATGAGGGGTTGTATTTATAGTCCATGAGATTCATTTCCACCAACTTCCAAAATTTTCCAAATTTAGCATGAAGGAGTTATGCATTTTAGAAGTTGAGGAAAATCACGTGTTCAATGGTAATGGTCCAAAGTGACCTATAATGTTTCTTCTTGGCACATGCATTTACAAGTTGAATTTGAACTTCCTACAAACATAAAAGTTAAAGTAGACATATTGAACTTTATCATGGAATTTGAATGGCTTTCATATTATAATAATTGATCATGTTATGGTCTTGGGAAGTTTACCTCCTTACTAGGGTTCAGACAAATTGACCTATAATCTTTCACCATAAAAAATTACTTTCCAAGAAAAATTAGATCTTGACTTCTACATGAAAGTTGTTTGGAATGTCATTATGAGTAAAGTTTCTCTTAGAATCATTTTCATATGACAAAATTGTAGGAGATAGGGTCTAGGGAACCCTAGTTTTGACTAGTTGATTTTCTCTGGTCAACCACCATGAACCATCTTGCTAGCTTGATATTATCTTGACTTTTGGGATTCAGGGAGGATTATATATGCATAAGATGATGTAATATGAAGTATCCCTTGAAATATTTGATCAAATGTTAAAGAAACTTGTTGAAGAAGTCACACAAGATACTCCATATGAATTAGGGTTTCCAAGGCAAACAGTCTTCAAACTCTTGATGTATTCTTGATCAAAACGATATGTGAAGACAACGGGGATCCATATATGATGTCTAAATTCAATGTGCACCATTTCTTGATTGAACTTCTTGCATTGAGGGTCTCATACCCTAGATATGAGATTGATATAGCATGGGTGAACACACACATTACCTACAAAAGTAAAAAACTATACATTGACATATTTTTGGTGTTTTGGTGAGTAAATAATGAAAAATAAAGTATGATACAATCAAAAGTGTGCTTGGTGATCTCTTCCAATACAAACCCAATGAATGAGGGGTAAGGAGGATGCCAAGGTGTGATCCCAAAGCCAATGCATTTGATGAGATGGCATGAGGGATCTTAGGGTCAAAATTGGGGTCTTACAACTGCCCCTATTTAAGGACATTCTAACTGAGGATGTGAAGGTTAAAATCTTCGTATCAACTCAGTAAAATGGACATAAAACAATAATAGAGACAAATTTTTGTCCCTAAGAGACCTCATTATGCCTATGATATGAATGTTAAAAATAATCTTTATGGGGAAATATTGCCACAAAGGAAAAGAATTCGGAGAGACCAAAAGTCCATAGGAGCATAATGCATTCTATAAGGAAAACTCACTGGGGAGACAAAGACTCTAGGGATAAAAATTTGTGTGTATCCCAGGATACGACTTAAAAACTACTGGAGACACAAGGGGATTCCATGAAAATAAATCAATGGAAGGACTCGGTCGAGGATAAAGAAGAATTTGCAGGGGGAAGGGGTAGATCAGAACAAAATTGAAATACATGAACCAAACTCAATCGGGGAAGAATAATCTTCAACACAGAAGCACCAAAAATATACTATCTATTCCCGGTTACTCGGTAGAAAGATAACATAATCTGATAGAGAGGCATTTGTTACCGGTTAGAGTAAACATATCAAGGATGACTCGTTGAGGGAAACAAAAGGTGTATTCATCACCGGTCACTGGGTAGGAAACAACCTACTGAGGAAAAATATCAAATAGGATTTAAAACTATGGATTACTGGGCAGAAGACCCAAGAAAGAGAATATCCATCACTGGTTAAAGTGAGCATATCAAGGATAGACTCAAAGGAAGAATATCTGTCACCGGTTAAGATGAACATATCAAGGATAGACCACCGGGGAGAAAATAGGAATTATATCTATCAGTTACTAGATAGAATACCAAATAGAGAATATCTATCACCGATCAGGATGAACATATCAAGGATAGACTCAGAGGGAAAAGTAAGATTTACAACTACCGGTTACTGGGCAGAAGACCGCAAAGTGGATAAAACCTGTCATCGGTTAGGTTGAACATATTAAGGATTAACCCTCTAGAGAATGAAATAGGGACTACAAATACCTTTTTACTGGGTAGGAAACCGCAAAGAGAGAATATATGTCACTGATTAAAGCGAACATATCAAGGATAGACTTAGATGAAAAAAATACGTCATCGGTTAAGATAAACATATCAAGGATAGACTTCTTGGGGAAACGTAAAACGAATCCGTTGGGGAAAAATAAGAGGAAGTAGATTACTATTATCGGGTATTAGGTCAAGGTAAAGTACTCGCAAATCAAAAAGAGTATTACCAGTTACTGGGTAATAAACTTTTGAGGGACCAAAAAGAAATGGTCAAACAAAGACTCGATCCGATGAGGATATAACTCAGGGGGAGTGGTTTCGTCCAGATAATCAACTGAGGGGAGGAAGCTAAAATAATAATCATCCACAAGGAAATAGCTCAGTAGGAATGAGAAAGGTTAAATTGTTTCTGCTTAAGGGGATGGCACTCCACAAATGAGGGAGGGCAATGTAAGACCCTAATTTTGACCCTAAGATCCCTCATGGCATCATATTATTGCACATTGCATTTTCCTCAAGGATCATAGCATCTTGGCTCCTTAACCCTAGGGTTGGGACTTGTGTGAGTTGGTTTGAGAATACCAAGGCATGCTTGAACTGTATATTATTTATTTTCTTATTTTGTTTACTAACCAAAAGCACAAAAATATGTCAGTAACACCTTTTGTTTTGAAGCTTGAGCAATCATGTGATCAAAGGCTCCTAAGACGCCCCTATACTCATTGATGTTGCTAGATGAAGTTGAAAGCAAGCATGACAATGGTTCACAAAGCTCTCAATAATCATATATTCCTCCCAAATATCTCAATTTGTAAATTTGATCAAGATAAACCAAAGGGCTTGAGGATTGTTTCCCAAGGCAACCCTAATTCAATTGTGCATTGATTGTGCCTTGCTCACGAAGCAACCTTAACCCATGATCAAATACAATCAGGGGAAGTTCTTTAATTCATTATTTCATGCATATTTGAGCTTATTTGAGTTTCCTCAATCATCAATTCATTAAGATTTGAAGTTTGGACTTGAGAAGTTGATTAGTCAATTCATCTGACTATTTTGAAATCCACTGAGACCTAGCTTTTGATGTGTTTGTCAAATGAAGATGACCCAAAGATAAAAAATGTTCTTAAGAACCATATGGACAACTTTCATGTTCATCAAAATTTCATTTGAAACATGGAAGGTCATCATTCATTTAAAAACATTATAGGTCATTTTGACTAAAACCCTGATTTTGGGTCAACTTCCCAAGGACCTAACTCCTTCATTTTGTATGATTTTGAGGTGGGATCAAATTCATTGGAAAGTTTAAGATTTCTAATTCATTTTTTATGTTAAACAAACTTTCATAATCCTAAAAGAAACACATGTGATATGACAAAACATTATAGGTCACTTTGGACCAAAGTCATTGAAATGTGAAAAAGTCCAACGTCAAGTGCCCATAACTTTGTCATAAAATATCCAAATGATGCAAACTTTAAGTCCAAATTGATTTTGCTGAAATTATCTACAGCTTTTATGTTGAAGGTTTTGTCATTTGAAGCTTGTATCATTGAAACAGAAGGTCTTGAAGTTGGTCCAATTTGGGAAAATTCTCATACACATGTTTTGCACATTGAACTTCATGGCCTGTTTTATTAAATTTCCCAACTCCAAATGGATTTTTGTTCAACATAACAATTGTTCCTCATATCAAGAACTTTCCAACCATTACCCACATTGCTCTGTTTCAATTTGGTAAAGGGCATTTTCGAAGAGGAGAAGATTTATGTTCATTTATGGAAAACATGTTGAAACTTTGTGCATAAGCCAATTCATTCCCATCTGCACGTCCAAAACACTTCAATTACACTTCAGCTTGCATTTGTAATCAAGTTTGGGCCTCCCATGCGTCTCTACAGGCCCATGCATAGAGGACCTAATTTCATGCACACATGAGAATTTCATTGCTTGCAATAAATACACATGTTTGGCTTCATTCATATCAAACCTCAAGGTTCCTGAATTGCTGCAGAACTGAATCCCTAACCTTCACTCAAAGGAATTTTGCTTTTCTCTTTCGATTTTCGAGTTCAATTTTCAATTACAATGGTTGGTCATTGAGCTTCAATTCCTAAGCCTAGCCTCTTTGTCATCTCAAGATCACACTGCATCAAAGAATTGGAGCAACTCAAGTGTTTGAAACCTGCACTTCAAAGGTTATTGTTCAAACTTTTTTTATTCGAAACTACTTGGATACTGAAGTCCTCATGTGAGAGGCAATTGATCTATATATTTAATTTCATGAATTGAGCAAACTCAGATTGAACTCCATAAATTTTCATCTAAGATTTCTCACTCCATCGAGGTCTTGAGTAGAAACCAATGGCACAGGGGTGATGTACATCACCCCAGCTTTCCAATGATATAAGGATCGTGCATTTTAATGAGGTTTTGAAAACCTACAAATCTTGGCCGGAGCGGTGAGTCTCACCGGAGAAGACGGTGGTTTCCACCACCGTCCCCACGTGGATGAGCTCTGGACCATTGGATTTCATTTCCAGATTTAATCCCAGCCTTTGGATGTTATGACTTTATTAAATGCTTTGTGTTTCGCTTTGACTGGATCCACACCATGAGCGCGCGCATGAGAACCTTAGGATTGGCTACGTCAATTAATGAATGTGATCCAACGCCTCCTGATTTTTCTTAATTTCTGATTTTCCATTCTATTTTCTTTTATTTCATTTTATTTTAAACATTCATATCTTCTTCATTTTAAATTCAAAACATATGGGACTAATTGCATTATTTCCCTTTTTGTTTCTAGTTTCTGAAAATGAATCTTAATGTTTTTTATGAGTTCATTTAATATTTTTTGTGAATTTTCTCTTTTCTTGTTATTTTTAATTCATTTAAAAAAGCTTTCAATATTCAAAAATGGAAAAAATATTTTCCTAACATCTTTGAATGATGATGAATCTATGAAAAATATTCTCATCAATTTCTTAATTAATTTGAGATTTATTTGAGATTTTAGTTCAATAATGTTATATTTTCTTTATTTTTATTATTTCTTGACTTCGAAGCTTTATCTCACTTCTGTTTACCATTGATTGATGTTGGTTCATTTCATATTTGGTCAATGTATTTTGCTTATGTCATTTGACTTTAAATTATGTAGATTCCTGTAGCGGTGTATTCGTCGCTATATGATTTATTGATTAAACCATAAGCAAAGCATACAATGAATTCGAGTCGCCACCGCACTTTTATTTATCCAAAGGACTGGCTAAAAAGCGAACAAAAGCCTAAGAAGTTTTACACGTAGAAAACTAATAAAAAGATCAGAGAGTCTGGGTAAGGGGTAAATTACGCAATGGGAAGGTGTTAGGCACCCACTACGTCCTAGGTACTCCTAGGGAGCCCTTTTCACACTTGTTGTATAAAATTGTTATTTGTTATGACATAAGCATTGTGCAAACATGATTGAGATGATGAGAAAAGAATATACAATTTTATTATTTTTGTGTTCGAACGGATGAACCCGTTGCCTACGTACCTCCCATCAAAGGTAAGGATCAAAACGCCGTAGTTCGGCTAAAAGATTTCCAAAAGTTGGTGGATTCAATTTTAAACAATAGCACTGAGGCTTTTCATTATCAATGGGAGAAAACTCGACCAAGACCAACATCCACCATGCGAGGATAGCTTCGACGTACTAGAGGGGTTAGCCCTGTTTTCAGTACGGAAGTCTTATAGTCGACTCACTAAGGATAGGGTGAGGTTTACATCAACCACAATGATAATTGAAACCTATGGCTAATGCATGAAAAGATTATCAATGGACAAAGCCAAAACAAGTGAATGGGTGAAGTTAATTGATTGTGATTATGAAAGTGGGGTCAAAGTATGATTAAGATTAATTCAAAAGAAGTATCATGAAATGGAGTTTGAAAAAAGTCAAGGACTTGGGGTCCAGGTTTTTAGTTTGAAAAGCATGAAGATGTTTGCACAATATCTATGTCAAGTTTGAAAGTAATGTGTGAAAAGGTTTAGGACATAATGAGGATGAATGGATGAAGATGGATTGTAAAACTTCTTAGAAGGTTCACCTCTTGAAATCATATAGAAGATGATTCAAGTGTGTCCTTTGGAATAGGCAATGGATAATAATAATGTAAGCAAGCAAATGATATCGGATGCCACTCAATGGTCTTACTCCAATCTCACAAACAAAAGCGGATATCGGATACCAATAGATGGATTTACACCAATCTCCTAAAACAGAACTGGATATCAGAGGCCACTCAATGGACTTATACTAATCTCCTAACAAAATGAAACTTGGATACCGGATGCCAATCTGTCTGGACTTATACCAATATCCAACATATGATCATAGGAAAGCAAATGCCAACTTGCAGGGACTTACAGTTGCATCCTCACATAAACAAAAGCAAAACATGGATGTCAGATGCCAATCTATCTGGGCTTACTCTAACCTCCACAGTATGGTCCTAGGAATACAAATGCCAACTTGCAGGGACTTACAATTGCATCCTCACATACAACAAACAAATGCATCAAAGAAAAGATGAGATGAGTGGCCAATGTGATGGTCTTATACTCACTTCCATATCCTAGGAGCAATGGCCAATGGATGGTCTTACAATTGTCCTCAATGGGCAAACAACAAAGATATGTCATAGAGACAAATGAAATGATCATGCATTAATGAGCAATTAATGATGGTAAATGCACAAAGCTTGCAAGCAAACATGTGTATATGAAATAAGCAATCAATCAGTGAAGTCATTCAGCACACACTATAACCAAACAATCAGGCTCACACAAAGGGTTAGGCATTGAAGCCAACTGGAATAGGGTTAATGGTGCTCTTAACCTTGCCATTGAGGGACTAAGGTGAAGCAGATGAAAGGATATGAGGGGTGTGCCTCATTGCTCTTATCCCTGATCAGGGAGAGCATTTGAATATCAGAAGATGTGGGAGTTCAGAAAGTAGGAACTCTCTCCACAGATTATTGACTCAATAGATCTTGGGTTTGGATCTCAATGCTACAACCATGTAATGGGAGCAAGGAGAAGACTCACAGAATAGTGGGAGATAGACTACATATCTCTTATATCCACCAATTGCCTTATTTGAAGGACTTTTCCTGCTTGGGACAAATGTAAACACACACAGGCATTGCCTCTTAAGGAGGACTTCAGACAGTTGCCTGGCCAAGTAACAGGCCAGGTCTTCCAGACTACATGAAGATAAGGAATTATACCTCAATGCAAATTGCTATAAAGCAAAGCAAAGCAAGTTCAAAGAACTAAGCAACTAAAGGTACCTGAAATAGTCAAACAGAATCAGTACACAGTTCAAAAGTTAAAGCCAAAAGGAAATAGAAGTCAACAGTCAAACAGATAGATGTGCAAAGCACAAGACTCAAGTCATATGAGTCAAGCCACCTACAAAACAAAGAGGTTAGCTCATCATAAACAATCAAGCTCAATCAAGTTTGTATAATCTCTTTGGAACATTGTTGCTTAACCTGAAAACATGAATTCAAACATAAGCAACAGGACCACTAGGACAAGCCTAGGGTCAAAAGAGGATGAGAAAGTCAAAACAGCAAGTGATATCCAATCAAAATCAAGTTTAAACATTTAAGAAGCAAACTCAATTGGTTT
The DNA here is from genome assembly GCF_024323335.1 of Lathyrus oleraceus. Taxonomy (NCBI): domain Eukaryota; kingdom Viridiplantae; phylum Streptophyta; class Magnoliopsida; order Fabales; family Fabaceae; genus Lathyrus; species Lathyrus oleraceus. Next base: position 329,424,834 of record NC_066580.1, read on the forward strand.
CATGTTCATATCATGCATCATCATCATTTGATAAACAAAAGAAGTCAAAGCATGGCAAATGAAAGCTCATAGAAGTCAACAGCAAGACTTAACTCAAAACCAATCATAAACAATTCCAAAAATCATCAAATAAATCATGATCAAACATAATCCATAACATGACATGCATATAAAATTTCAGCTCAATTGGATCATGGGAAGATGGTCAATGAAAATCAGAAAGGCAAGGCAAGTTTAAGCATGCTCAAAGAAGTCAACCAAACATGTATCAACTTCAAAAAAAATCATAAATCAGTGATAACATATGAGAAATGAATGGGATCAAAACCATGCCAAAGCTTAAGATGTCTACTAATCACATGTCAAATTTCAAATTCATCCAATAAAGTATGAGAATTTCACAAATGAAATGGGAACATGTATCACAAAAGTCAACATTTTGGTCAAACAGGGGAGAAAATCCCAAACAATTAGGAAATGCCAAAAATAATTCCAAGCAAATTCACATGTAAACTAGACATCCAAGAGTATGTTCATGCAAAAATTCAGAGCAATTGGAGTTCAAGAAGCATGGTATCAAAAATCATGAAGTTAGACATCAATGGTGTGACACAAATTGTCACACCCTAATTCAAAAATTCACAACTCACAAACCAGATAAGATAAATTCACAAACTCTATACCAAAATCACCATGAATGTGTCTAGTTTATGCACAAAAAATTTCAGGGCCATTGGATAATGCATCATCATTTCACAAAGGTTTTGGCAAAAGGTACAAAATATGGATACATGTCACAAACCCTAGCATAATAAAAAATCCACTCATCCAAAAATTCTGGAAAAATCATGATAAAAAAGTAGAGATCAAGCAGAGCATAATGCAAAAATTCCCATGAAATTTGGGTCACAAATGGATGAGTTATGGTTTTTGTAAATTGATGCATCAAAATGAAATAAAAATTGAAGAAAATAAATGGATTAATGGATATTGTAACACGGCGTGGCAATTTTGTAAATAATGGGAACTTTTAATGAAACGCCCCGTTTTGAACAGAAGCGCGGCAGGCTATGATAGGACATGGGCGATGGAACAGTAGAAGTTCATGCAAACATCTCACAGCAACTACCAAACACGATCGAGAAGAAAATCTGGAAAATGTTAGGGTTTGCTACAGTACTTCATCCTCTCCATTCAATCGTGAAAATAATTTGCGCAGAACATGAAATCAAGCATAGAAATCGAAACATTAAACAAACCTTATCAACATCCTAACATCAAAAATCATGAAATCGAGCTAGCAATGGAAGAACTAAGCAAAACATCATTCACATGTGAAACTTTAAAACAACATAACTTGCTAAATACTTGACCATTTTCATCAACTCAAAGCTCATAATGACCAGCAAGGTAAACTCTACATAAGGCATGGCACGATTTTAAAAAACAAGAGATTCGAAAACTGACCAAGATTGAAGCTCAGTGATGATTTGAGTGTTGTTTGGTTGTAAAAGGGAAAAACGGATGCTCCTTGTGGTTTGAAATGATGAATGGAGAGTGACTTGTAGCTCAACAGCCTTTGGAATGTCTTCAAACCAGATCTGCCATGGAAGTGTGCTTGGTGAAACAGACTCGGGAATGCTGTTCCAGCTGGTGTTTTGGTTTTCAATGGGCTCAAAAGTGATGGTATATCATGCAGCAACCAAGGACAGCTCGAGTTCTCTTGAGGTTTGGCAGAAAAATGCAAAATGATAAAATGGTGTATTTGAGAGAAATCAGTTTTTTGTGTGTAATGTTATGGCTGCTAGGGTTTTTGGTTGACAGAAAAAGAGCTTATATACCTCTGTTTAACTTCTCTAATTAAGGTTAATGGAAAATGAAGTTGGAATTGCTAATTTGACATGTTTTTGCTAGTTGGTGGTTTCTCACTCAAATGGTGCATGTGCATGAGCTGGCTGCGAAATTTGGGCCTAAACCAATCCAAAATACATTTTCTGAACTATCTCAATTGGCAAAATGTGTTAGAAGTGGTTAATTTTGAAACTCATTTTTGCACCACACTTGAAATTAATTCAAGCAAGTCCAAAAAGGCCATTTTGAATGGTGATGTTTTGATGCATGATGATGACATTTTTGGAAAGAGGGGATCAAATATGACTTGTAGGAAAAAACCCCAACCAATTTGGCCAAATGGTTTGAGAGATATGGCCTTTTGAAGTTCAAAAATTTTGGAGAATGAATTGATCATAACTTGCCAACCATACATGGGAATTGAGTGTTCTTGGACTTTTTGGAAATGGGAGAACAAGATCTTCAACTTTCATGTTGGGAAAAAATTCATTTGAAGCTTGTATCATGATGAAAGATTAAGATCAAGAAGTTTCCATTTTTGGCAAATTTGAATTACAGGTCAAGTTTCTATTTTGGGAAATTTTCTGTTTGACTTTATTTTCTTCCATGATGGTGTTTGACATGATATATGAGGCCTATATAGACATGAATGAGCTCCTTCAAACCAATTCCCACCATCAAATCACTGATTAAATCCACAGTTGACCAAGTTTGACTTTTCTAGGGTTTTGCATGACTGAAGCACTTCTGATGAATTCCAAACCCTAATTCCTTGAGACCTTGATTCCAAATGATATCACAACATATATGAACTCTTGATTATTGATCATGGTGCCCAAATTCTGCAAGAATGGCCACCATTCACTGCAATGACTGACTTTGACTGATTTTGACCTAATTGGCTGATGATTGCTTCAGCTGCAAGTAACATGGTTAACTGACAATATTTTTGTACTTTTTGGTTAGTAATCATATGAAAGGCAATGATATACAAATACAAAGCATGCTTGGTGATCAAGAACCACACTCACAAGGCAAACCACCCACTAGGAGAGAAGCTAGGGCATGCAATGATCCTTGAGGCCATGATATGGTATGATATGGGCCATGAGGGATCTTAGGGCCAAAATTGGGGTCTTACAGATGCCCCTATTTAAGGTCATTCTAGCCGGAGAAGTGAAGTTTAGAAATCTTCATCTCGACGCGGTAGAATGGGCTTAAATAACAGTAATGAGACAAATTTTGGTCCCTAAGAGACCTCATGATGCAAATGTATGCATGCAAAAGACACAAACTCTGTGGGGAATATGATTCACACAGAAGAAAAGACGATCCATCGGAGTGATACGCTCACCAGGAACAGAGACTCTAACAAGAATCTAGTTGGGGGATAGTAACAGAAAAGGAAATGCGTGAACAAGACACGACTCTGATTAGGGAAACAGAAAACAGACTGGAGACCTCACTGGGGAAAAGAATTCCAAAGGAAAATAAATCCATTGGAGAGACACAAGCTGACTCCTGGGAAGAAGCAACAGGAACTCCAATGGGGAAGCACCAAAGAAATGAGATGTTACCGGTATAAGGGTAACAAGCTCAGGAGGAATGGATATCTAAGACCGGTATAAGGGTGAGAGATATCAATCAACCAAACAGCTGAGAAAGACCTGAAAAAGGTACATAAACTCAGGAAAATCTGACTCCACAGGGGGACCGAGGTCATAATAGGGAGCAGAAAGGAAGGAACACCAAGGATACCGGGTTGTAGGTATGTAACAGGTGACCGACCAAAGACGTGAATTGGTGTGTGTTCCAAAACACTCATCATCCTGAAGAGAGTGAAAGCAAACTTGTTTATAGGATGGATATTTGATTCTGTAAAGAATGCAAATCTTACTCAGTTGGGGAAACAAACAAAGTGTTCGACAAGAGAGTGCATGAGATATATTATCTATAGCCGTCAAAACGTAGATAATGTACTCGCATGGAAAGTTATCCTGAACCGGGTTATAGGTTGTTTATAGGATAAGATCCGAAATCGTGAATTGGTTTGTGTTCCAAAACACTCATCATCCTGAAGAAAGCTAGAACAGCAGACTTGTTTATAGGATGGATGTTCGATTCCACAAGGAATACGAACCTTACTCTGCGGAGAAAACAATCAAAAGATTGACCCAAGAGCGAACGAGATATAATATCCATTACCGTCAGAACGTGGATAGAATACTCACAAAGGAAGATTATCCTGAACCGGGTTGTAGGTTGTTTGTAGGATAAAATCCGAAGACGTGAATTGGTTTGTGTTCCAAAACACTCATCATCCTGAAGAAAGCTAGAATAGCAGACTTGTTTATAGGATGGATATTCGATTCCACAAGGAATACGAAACTTACTCGACTGGGGAAGATCAACAAAGGATTCCAACCAAAGAGCGCATGAGACATATTATTCATTACCGGCAGACCGTGAATAATATACTCGAAAGGAAAAGACACCAGAGATACCGAAGTATATAATAGGTGACTATCCAAAGACGTGAATTGGTATATATGCCAAAACACTCATCATCCGAAAGGAGGGCTTGAAAAAGCAAATCGACTTACAGGATGGACATTCGAATCCACAACAGGAAAACGAATCTTACTCAACTGGGGACACAAACCCAAAGAGTGCATGAGATACAATATCCATTACCGGCAGACCGTGGATAAGAAACTCGCATGAGATATATTATCTATTACCGTCAGAATGTAGATAATAAACTCGCATGGTAAGAAACACCAGAGATACCGGTTACTGGGTATATAATAGGTGATCTACCGAAACGTGAATTGGTATATATGCCAAAACACTCATCATCCAGAACGCAAACTGGTTAAAGGATGGATATTCGATTCTACAAAGAATACGAATCTTGCTCAGCTGGGGAAAATCACAAAGGATTCCAACTAAAGAGCGCATGAGACATATTATTCATTACCGGCAGACCGTGGATAATATCCTCGAAAGGAAAAGACACCAGAGATACCGAAGTATATAATAGGTGACTAACCAAAAAGAGAGACAATCGATACCAAGCATCCGGGTAAACGAAAGACAACTCAAAGGGATAAATTGTAAGCATCCGGCAATTATCCAACAACAAAGAAATATTCGATTCCACAAAGGGAAATAACGAATCTTACTCGACCAGGCAAACACGAAAGGCTTCGACTGAAGAGTGCATGAGATATATTATTCATTACCGGCTGACCGTGAATAATATACTCGCATGGAAGATTATCCACAACCGGGTCGTAGGTTGTTTATAGGATAAAATCCGAAAAGAAAGGCATCGGGATACCAAACTAGGTATATAATGATGACCGATCAAAAGGAGCAACAGACATTACCAACAAGAGGGTAAATGAAAGGCAATCTGCTGAGGATTCACTGGCAAAAATCAATGATCCGGGGAACACAATCACTGACAAAGGTGAAAGGACCCGCTGGGGGATAAAATTGCTAGCATACGACAATTATCCACAAAAGATTTGCTGGGGATATAAGTGCTGATCTGAGCAACTTATCCAAGCAAAGGAAACTCAACATCAAGAACTAGATGGAAATAACCACAAGGGGGAAATTGTCATCGGTTGGGATGAACAACAAAGTTAACTCTGCAAGTGGAGAGAACGGGGTTTACAACTACTGGTTTGTAGGTAGAAAAACCGCAAAGATAGGACTTACGACTGCTGGTTTGTAGGCAGAGGGCCAAAAGGGTGGAGGTGACCACAAAATTAGGGTTTACATCTACCGAATACGGGGTAGAAGACCAACAATTCCGCGTGGGGATAGAATAAATCACAAATCCGCACGGGAAACCAAAATAGGGTTTATAACAAACCACAAACTGCTGAAGAGCAGGAAAATAGGATTTACAACTACCGACTGTTAGGTAGAAAACTAACAAATCTGGCTGGGGAATAAAAGGTGTATAACCATAAATTCCGCCAAGAAACCAGGAAAAATAGGACTTATAACTACCGGTATGAGGGTAGAGGCCCGAAAAATTCCGCTGGGGAACAACCCACTGGGAAGCACAAGACTTGTGACAAATAGCCAATTCGGGAATAATCCGAAAAGACGGACTGAATCAAGACATGTCCTAATGAGGATGTATCTCAAATAGGAAAATCCATCCCAATATATGTGTTGGGAGGAAACGGGAGAAACCGTCATCCACGA